>NW_028301713.1:17272727-17575757 GCF_037042655.1 Diuraphis noxia
TAGAAGACTCAAAAGGCAGTGGTCTAGAGACCTATTAAGATAAGAATATAATAACTAAAAAGTATTAGGTCTGGTAACAGAACTCAGTGTCTGCTTATAAATCTATAAATGATAATATCCTATCACTGACTATTATTAACTTAACAAATGTTCATGTTATAATTGTTGTTACTTTATATATAGTTTATACATTGTAATTAGTTTAAATATAAATTTTATAATTTATAATTAGTACATATTAATTAACTAACAATTAATTTACTTCAAAGAACTTGTCAAAAATATGAATTCAGGAATATTGTAAAAAAAAATATTGATATGGTTAGATAAATGATCGGAAGTTAATGTTTTCTATATAAATAATTATTAGGTAAATTAAATTTTTTCTTTCAAATAATCTTAACAGAATATTTATAACAACTTACTTCAACATAAGAATGATTTCCATAAGGCACAAGACGATATTTTTCAAATTTTAAATTCATATATCTAGCTAATGACACTAACAGCAACGTGACTTGTCCCCAAGCTGCATTTATTTCTGCCCAATCCACTGGAGCAGATGGCAATCTACCCAATCTTAATTTGTTAATAGTCCCAAAATGACCATGATGCCATATGTGAAAGGTAGCGTTAAATACATTTGTCTTTCTGAGCTTGGCCAATTGTGAAGTGGTATACATTATTTGACATTCAACGCTACAACAAATATTGTACATTTAAAAAATATAAAATAAAATTATCTGATTTTAAATTTAAAATAATTTATAAAACTGAATCATGTCAGTATTAAAAAATCAAAACTCATTCTATAGTAAAAACAAACCTTTTTTGTTTATCTTCAATAAGAATACAATCCCTTCGATGTTTACTGTATTCTTTCCAATACCGCTCTTCTTCTTTAATTAATCTTTCTTTTTCTTTCTCTGCTTCCTTTAGATCACAATCTAATGCGTTTTCAGTGTCTTGCAAGTTTGCTAGTTCACTCATTAACTTTTTTTCTTCTTTCAACAACTATAACGGTATTAGAATTTTTGAATTCATTTTACAGTTGGATATTAACTATAAGTTATAACAATTGAATTGTCTGGTGCAAGAACCGACTTTCTTTATATTTTCTATTTTGAAATAGTTTGGAATGTATAAAATAATACCTAGTCATTGCACCAAACTCAGTATACCAGGCATTTTATTTATATGATATTAGCGTATCTAACAGATAAAGATACCCCAGTTATTCATCAAAATGTAGACAAAATTATCCTTTAAATTATTCTTCAAAAAAGATTAAAGATATTCGTTTCTTGCAACATACTCTTTGCTAATAATAATTTATTATTTATGGACACAGTAAAATTATGTATCTTTAACCATATCAACAAGTTAAATACATTTTTTGCTAGTTTTTACATTATTGATAAAAAAATAAATATTCTGCCAAGTACTTTTTTAAAACCAAAATTAGAATTTTTTTTACATTTTAGATAAGCAACTTTAAGAGGTGCACCACTACCCACCACTGCTGTGCCAAGCTATCCAACAACAAATGTTCGTATGATATCTATTTTTAGTGGACTTTTTCATGAACTTTGTTACCCATTTATTTAATTTATTCTCTATTCACTGCTTTTTTTTTTTTTTTTTATAGTATATATTTACTACTCACGTCTTCCAACTCTTTGTTCAATGCATCCATGTCTTCTGGTTCTTCAGCAGAAAGTCTAAATAATGAATATAATGTTATAATTTAATAACCAATAGTCTAAATTATAATAAAAATGTTACAAACTCTTTCAAGTAATTGCTATAATCTATGTAGTCCGCTTCAGCTTGTTGTAGCTCCTCTTCCATCATGTCCATCAATACATCAGTGCACTCATCGCACAGTGGATGATTTACCTTTGAATTTCCAGACACAATATCGAAAAGATTAGCTGCCACCTACACAAAAGAATATAAAATTATTTTAATATTATACATAAAATACTAAAAAAAAAATATCTAATGAGAAATTGTAAATTGATTTTTTTTAATGAATCAATATTCAGATAGATTGATGATGAAACTATCCTCATATAATTTTCCAGGTGCAAGTCCAAAATAGTAGACCAATTCTTACCTTAAATGTTTTTCATTCTTGCTTACATACTGCTTAATAGCAAGGACATGAATAATTTGTAGTCACGTAGGACAGGATATTAAATTGAAGTGGGGACTACATTATTATCTATCGAGGGTAGTGAGTAGAGCACCCTTGAAATAACCATTAAACATAATCTAACCACACATAAGAACTACAATGTTTACATGTAACTAACCTTCATTTGATGACTAAGAGTCGGTGTTTCCCCTTCGCCCAACAATGTGAAACCATTATTACCACTGGATGAATCATTCAAGTGAAAACCAGGTATTATGTGATCAATATGTTTTGCCTGAGACTCAAGATCTACTTCTGGACATGCGACGATCGGCACTGCAAACAGCAACAACAACCATTAAGTACACCATAATGAGATCAAATATTAATCAATTTAATACTTACGTGACAATTCAGCAACAGTGTGTTCACTGATGCTGTTGAACGAGCTGTCCAATCGGATTGGTGAGAAACATCGTTGGCAAGCAAAACTAACGTTGACGTTGGTGTTCGACATATCAAATTGTATTACCTCACTGGAAGGACTTCAGAACATCACTCGTAGTGACAACAGTAGTGTAGAGAATATAAACGTGCCCGAGTAGCCAAGTATAGAGAACGGCGCGCAAATTAATTCTTGAGAAACCAACAGCATAAAGAAAAGTTTGGACTTTCAACGGTTAATTATTTTGCGCACAAAAAAATATAAGATCCGTTAACATTATGGGTTAGTGATAGCACGACCAAATTATGCAATGTTATTCTATAGAAGCTGTGCAAATGTGTATTACTAGCGCTCTGGGGTGATAATGTCGGCGTTACTTGGTTCTTTTAATCTTTGAATTATGATTGAACAATAAGTTTTATTCGTCCTATAAAAATATATAATATGACTGCTTACTTTAAAACTCATTTTACAGCGTTAATCATACTTATTAGTTATTGCCACATAGCTGTGACAGTTATTATCACGGCTATAGATATGAATGATTGCACGGCAATTACAATTTTTTATAGATTTCTATATTGACTAGATAAGTAACTCTGGGCATTAGCTTCACTGAAGCCAGGTTCCACCATTTTGTATATTTTTTCATGGTAAAACTAGAATCTGTTCAGCTTTCTTTTGAATGTTCATTTGAAAATCAAAATGCTAGAACTCAAGTAACTTCTCAAGATGTCTTTCGCGGTTTTCTTAATTATCTTACATCTACCTCTGATAAATCTTGGTGCCCAGCATAGGCGTTTCTTAATTATCTTACATCTACCTCTGATAAATCTTGGTGCCCAGCATAGGCGTTTTGTTTATAGCGTTTTTCCAAATTTATATAAACTATTACAAGTAGCACTTACTATTCCAGTAAGTTCTGCGTCATGCGAAAGATCGTTTTCAGTAATGCGGCGAATAAAAACATGGCTTAGAAATTCTATGACTAATGATAGATTTGAAAATCTATCATTACTTCATATTGAAAGGGACTTAGCTAATATTATTAATTCTGAAGATGTTCTTAATATATTTGCGCAAAAAAGTAGACGTTTAAACTTGATACTGTAGGTAATAATTTCCTATTTAAAATGTTTTTTTTTTACACTTAATTCAATTATAAAATATGTATATGGTATTTTATTTATTTATATTAAACTTAAATATATGCTTATATTTAGTTCTTTTTATATTTTATTCCTTTAAATTTTTCTTTAGTTAAATTGTTAGTACTTATATATGTTTGTACCCAAATTATAGACCTAGCCCCTTCGCTGAAATAATTCACAAGAAGTTCCAGCAGCATCATTGATTCTACGAGGAAAAAAAGGCTATAGCCCCCTCAAAAAAATCAACCATGCTACGCCTATGGTGCCCAGATTCAAATAGTATAAATTCATGCTTATCTTGTGATAGATTTCATGGATTTAATTCAATAAAAAATGAAAATTTCCTCAAAGACTTGATTGGTACTGCTAATAAAGTGTTCGGCCTATTATGTTCAATGCTACCACAAGTGTGCAATAGTTCCACAAGTAAAAATGATAGACTATTAATGTTTCTGATAAAAATAAAACACAACTTAACGTTTTCAGCAATTGGTGTTTTATTTAATATAAACTGTACTTCTGTATGTAGAATTTTTATCCAGTGTTTAGAAATAATAAGCATAAAAACAAAAAATTCAATTTTTTGGCCCAGTAAAAGTACAATTAAGGAAACTTTACCTGAAAGATTTAAAAAATTATACCCTAATACCTGCCGTATTAAAGACTGTACCAAAATAAAAGTCGAGCAGCCACCCAAAATTGAACAAAGGTGTGTATAGCCGTATAGGTATGTATTCTAGGTACAAAGGCTGTTATACTGTAACATTTTTAGTTGCAATCACTCCCAGTGGAGCGGTATCGTTTATTTCAAAATGTTATGGAGGAAGAGCTAATGACTCATTTATCGCCAATGACTTGATTTTTACCCAAATTGGAACCAGGGGATCAAACATTAGTAGATAAAGGCTTCCCAGGCATCAAAACCAATAGTGAAAATTAAAATTCAATATTAGACATGCCTCCTGTTACAGAGTTGGGCGAAATTTTATCTAGATAATTATTCGAATAAATATTTATTCAAATACAAAATTACTCGAATAATTTTCACAACGATTAATTCGATTAATTTTCGTTTACTTAATTGATTATTGATTAAACTTTGGTTGGTAATTTTACACACGCAAATTTCCCATATAATATCTAAATGTCTAATCTATTTATACATTTTTGTACGGAGCTCAATATGTAATAAATTAGTTGCAAAAATCTTTACTTTTCTGTATTCTGTCCATTTGTTACTATTAGATTGTTCCAATGTGCTATTGAAAATAGATGTAACTTCTTTTTTTTTCACTACAAGTAAAAATGAATGTGTTTTAATGTCATTGAAAAAAATTATGTTAGCAAGGTTTCATTAACTTCTATAGGCACCTACTGAAAAAATAAAATATATGATATTTAACATGTTTAAAAAATGTATCTGATTGTGGATGATTAAAATACATATTATGCATAAATTTGAAAATGGTTTATTAAATTATTATTTTTAAATGTTTATAAAACACTAAATACAACACAATTTTGTGTTACATATATATTTTATATTCAACCATAAAATATACAATTTAGTATATTATTTAAGTAAAGTAAACAGATTTTAAATGTTCGAATATATTATTTGTTAATTATTCAAATTGCTTGTATTTACTAAAAAAAAAGTTATTTTAAATGATTACTGAGATTGTGAAAGCTAATTGCTACCATGGTATAGCTATGTCATCGATGAACGCGGTAGATTTCTAAAAACTCTAAGACTTTATAAATATTTTTAATTACTTATATAATAATATACCTATAAAAGTATAAATCTGTGGCAGCATCCAATTTAATATATTCAGCTCGGATAAATGAATATTTCATTTACCAACATCCAAAGCGGCGAAGATGGTGCGTTTAGCGTTAGTAACCGCACAAGAACAGAAGTTTCACTGAAGAATCAATATTTTTGTAAGTTTTTTAATATTATTTTATTGCGAATGGTCTAATGTCTAATACAGTATAAATTATATATTATCGAAACGGACGAACGTCGTGAATACTGAAGCGCGCATGGCGCAATAATAATAAAATACACAAAGCAACTAAACAGCAGCTCGGCAGTTGTTGAGTTCTTTTTTACTCATTATGTGTAGGTACGCTGCCGCCCACTCTTAGAATATTAATAATAATTTAATTAAATAGTATTGTAAACAGTACACCCCAATGCCACGTAAAACTCGAAAATTATTATTTATATTTCACACGTACATTTCATTCTAAACAAAAAGTTTTCTGATTACTTCCCCCCTCAATAAAAAAAAAAAAAATTAAATAACTAAATAAATATGCTTAAAGTAGGTAAATAAACCGTAAGTATACTCATGACATATTGTAGATTTTACTATTTATGAACTTGTGAACTAGATTTATTATCAACGACTGACGTATCAATAAAAAAAATTGGTGGAAAATGTCTCTACATATTTACAATAGTGATTTTCGTATTGATAAATTCATTATTGAACATTCGTGTTTTAATAATATTTTAAATTCAATATTTATAACATTTTTTATATTATTATATTAGTCTTAAAAAAGTATCCAAAACAAATCATAAGATGCAGCGAAAGCACTGTTAAATAAAAAGTAAAAATTACTTTATGTACCTATAGACACTAACAATAGACAAATATTTTTATAAGACAGCTTATTGAATTAAATTTACAAGGTTTTTTTGCGGGTAACATATTATTAATATCCATCAGAAATATTAAATTTAAAATTCCAAATATTCATGAATAGCTTAAAATAATATATAATTTACCAACCCAATAAAATTTATCTATTTTTTTTTTTTTATTGATCTTAAAATTATTAATAATTTCTGCTTTGACATCTGTGGGCATTAGCAATTTGTGTTGCTTTGTAAAAATGTATGGTTCTTACTTCGTTATCTGGATTTGGACCAAGACTTGTTCCGACGTTCTTCTCTTAGTTTTTTTTATATATTTTACATTCTACGAAGATGTGGTTGATTTTGCTTGGCATATTGGTGGGTCACCTCTCGCCATAATTAATTTATTATAAGTAATAAATATTAATTATTAATTTCATATACATTATACGGAGAAAATGTTTGACTTAGAATTTTACAAAGTATAGCTGACGCCTGGCATGGTCGGTACGGAAATTTAACATCTACACCGTAGGTATAACTTTAAAAGGCAGTAATCACATTTATTTTAATCAAAATTGTTATTTAATAGTTCAGAAAAAAATATATTTTAGTAAAATTACGCATCATGTGCTTCTAACATTTTAACATCATCATAATCGATAATCAAATAAATAAATTTAAAAAAATAATTTAAATAATAACTAGGTACTTTATAAGTATACTTATATTGTTAGACAAAATGTTAATTTAAAGTTATATTATATTATTTCGGTATGGTTATCACATAATGCGATTCACATTTCATTATTTCAACGAACAAATAGTATACACGGACATCTTTGATATAAAAGTTGTATAATAATATATATCTGTGGATTTATCTAATTGATTTAATATACATATAATATAATCTATGGCGATTCTCAAGGTCGTTGCGGAAGACACAGTAGATTACATAAACATCCTGATTTCCGCATATTTTTTTTTCATATATTACATTATTTTAGATTCTGAGCGGAGCGAAGAATGTATTGATTTTACCATGATGTGTGTTTTTATTTTTTTTTTGTGTCTGTCATCACGTTTTGGGGCAGTAAAAGTGCTTTGATTTTTGACTTCAGTACCTCGTTCGATCAGAAAGTGAATCTAGTTGGTACTTTGGGGGGGGAGGGGGGGGGGTTAAAAAGTGAAAAATTCTTAATACTTTTCTAAATAATCGAGAAAAACAAACTAAAAATTAAGGGAAAAACGGGAAATTTTACGCACACTCATTTTTCGACAAAATCGATTTTGGTTTTTGATGTAATTTTAAAACAAATCACCATAGATACATGGAATTTTCACCGAATCTTTATATAAGTATATTCTATCCACCATGCAATTTTCAAAAATTTTCGACTTAAGTTGAACTATTCAGGCATTTGAAATTTTCGATCATTATTAGTTTTTTTAAAATTAATATTGATAAAAATTTATTTGTTAGGCAGAAAAGCTTGAAAATTTAATACAAGGCTCTTAACATATTGTTACAATAGCAGTTGAAAAATAAAAGAAATTCATTGTCAAAATGAACATAATCATATCTTTTTTATAAGCATTCAAAGATTGAATTTTGACAAAATACGTAAAAATCACGAAAATTCAAAAATTATTTTAAGATAGAAATTCATAAAACATTTTCCTTTTATATCTAAGATTTGAAAATTTAATACAAGATTCCTTACAAGTTTTTAAATCTTTATCACAAATAAAAAGTCCACCGGAATTTCAAATTAAATTTTTATGAGCATGTTCGATCCTATCGCGATAGATATTCGTCGCAATAATAATCGACGATTTAAAATAAGATAGTATTATTATTTATTATGATATCTGTATGTGGAGGTACCTACCGCCTAGAGCTCTGCATGGTCCACAATTTCAGGGACCAGACCGGACCGATGGAGAATATTTAAGACCGAGACTGGACCGAACCAATATGTATGGCTATGCAACTGGACCAGACTTAACCAAAATATTTATAATTTTTTAAAAAAGACCAAACCGGACCAATAAAAAAAAAAATTTTTCGATAGAAGACCGGAGACTAGACTACAAACAGTTTTTTTATTTAAGACCAATCTAGACCAGACCAATCTATAAAGGTATTAGGCAGGACTGGACCGGACCGGACCGGACTTAATTATTAAAGGCACAAAATTAAATTAAAACTGAAAAAAAATGTATGACTTAGACAACTACAGACTACAGTATAATAATTAGAACATTTAGAACATAACTACTTACTGTTACTTCCCAATGTTATACCTTATACCACTTACCCACCTATTTTAAATATATTTTAAGCATAACTTGTTTCTCTTGTTAATATTGTAATATAGATTAACATATTGTTATATGCACATTATAATTAATGTGTTAAGTTATTATAATAACTAAATAATAATTAAGTTGTCATGCCAACCAAGTAGATCCTGTCTATACTCTACAGTAATAGATGTAGTCAACTGGCAATAGACTCCAATGTCTTCTAAAAAAACAATTAATATGTATGTTGTCAATATTCCTGACAAAAAAAAATTAATTATACAGTTATTTTTTTTTTTTTTTTGGAGTACTGATACTGATTTATTTTTATTCAATAGCAGAAAATATGACCAGAACATTTTAATACGTACTACTTAGTAATAATAAAAATCCATTTTTTTTTTTTTTTAATTAATAGTACCTATAAGTACTCATTGTTTTAAATTTAACTTAGTACAAATTCATTGATATTAAAACCTAATGATTCGTTACTTAGTGAAATATCGTTAGTCCTGCAATCATAAACCATATGCCACTAAAAAAAGCTTATTTACACATCCTTTTTTAGTATCATAGATATTACTATATAAATTTAACTTAATAAATAATAACTGAAATTGTGAATACAAAATAAATAACTTGTATTATTCAAATATAATAACATAATATATCAAACTAAACATCTTAAAAATAAAAATGTAATAGTATTAGGTATATCAATTTACTATTAACAGCATATATTGTTTAAATTTAGATCTGAAAACTTTAGAAACATAATATATTTTAATTAATTTAGTATGATGTACTAATACATACTATGTGTATTGTATTTACAGAACCTAAACCTACTATAAAACATGTTTGAAATTTGAATTTTATAAATAAATTAGAAACTTTATTTTTTTAAATTGTTGAAATGGTTGTTTAAAAATAAAATTGCATCCACAGTTGAGCCACTAAGGCAACTCCTTCGCTCTTCAACAACTCTTCCAGCAGTACTAAATTATCGTTCGCTACTGGCGCTACTTGCTGGAATACCAAATATTTGCTTAGCCAACATGGATAGGTATGGAAAATTAAACATTTGATTTTTCCAAAATGTTAATACATTATCTTCTTTCACATCAAACTCAAAGTATTTTTGTTTGTACTCTTCCAGTTCTTTTTTAAACCTGGGGACATTTTCGAAATGTTCGGAATCATTTTCTGCATCTTCCCATTCTGAGAACGGTGTACTTCCTGAAAGGTTTTTAGGAATATCTCTTTCTTGTGGTAGTATAATACTTAGTTCACTATTTTCTTCTAATTCAATCTGCGATAGTTTCAACTCAATATTTTGATGGATGCGAGCTTTATCATTTTCACTAAACATTTTTAATGATTTAAATTTTGGTGACAAAAATACAGCAATTTCATGTTCATCAGACAATTGGAATTTAGATTCCATGAGTTTTAATCCTTGTTTACCTAATATATGTAAAATAGAATTATAGTAGTAGGTTCTTCATCACTGTTACACATATTGATCTGAAAATCAGCATACTTTTTTAAATGCTTTTTTAGTAATTGTTGGTATAAAATTGCTTTGTGGATAGTTGGACATTTGTCACCTTCAAGATCATTGGAGGCTTTCTTGAAAGGATCCAAAAACTGAATAATTTTTTCAAGTAAATCAGTATTAATATTTTTTATCCGACCAAAGTGTTCTCCATGTATATTAGTATAATTTCTGGAAGTGCTTTATGAACTGACTGAAACATTAAAAGTCGAGTGTTCCACCTTGTCTCCACCTCTTGCACAAGTCCTTTGCCAAGCTCACAATTCCTTCCAGAGCTTTTCATATACTTAACGAAGTTTTTACATTCAACCATTAATGTTAAAATGAGTTCTAATGGTTTAATCCCAAATTCTTCTTCTTGCTCTAAAAATTTTATGTCAAACAAATTTCTCAAAACTGTGTTTAGTAAGTGAGCACAACAATTCAATCTATTGTAGTTTCTAAGTGCGCTTAACATATTTGAACCTTGGTCGGTTACAAATGTGACACAGGACATCAAATCACCATTAAACTCGGTTGCTGACTCAGATATTTGAAAAAAAAAATTACACATAAACCGTTTTATATTTTCACCAGTTTTTGCTTCATAACTGGGAAATTGGCCAGTCATAAGTAGGCGATTATTAAGTTCCCAATATTACTGTCAATATAATGTAATGTTATTGACATGTAACTGTTTTTTCTATAGTTGTCTGTCCACATGTCACAAGTTGATGCACACAACTTTTTTTTTATACTAGCACATATATACTTAAAAAGCTCATTTCTTATTTCCTTAGCAGTTTTTTGTATATGTCTAGATATAGTAGTTGGATGAGGCAAAATATCAGTTATGTCAATTCTTCCCAACGTTGCTACCTGTGTCCAATAGAAATTGACCAAAACACTTAAAACCTTCACCATTAATAGCAGACATTGGTCTAATATCCAAACAACAAAATTTAACACATTTTTCAATTGTTTCATTTTTTAAATAGGTTGGTATTATTATTTTTTTTCTTGTTTGTAACTTCAGTATACATGTCGATTGTTTTTTGTGATTATAATTCACTGGCACATTTGTGTCTGTTCAGTGTAGCCGTACTTGTGGTTTTGCTATATAGTTCTTTGCAATTGATGCATGCAACAAAATCAGTCAATTCTTCATCAAGAGAATCCAGGTTTTCTAAATTTTGTTTAACGAACATGACTGTTTGAAATTTTTCCCAAGTTGAACTTTTTCCCCCGTGGGGTACCAACACATACTCCCCAGTATCATTTAACAATTTCCGTTTGATTAAAATTTTTGAATTTGAAATATTTATGTTTGTTGACAATGGAGTAGTATCAATTATTAAAGATGAAGAACTTGAAGCAAAAGAAAAATTAGATGAATCATCAATTGTGTCATTTGGTGTTGGAGTACTGTTCCTTAAATTTTGATTATTAGATGAACTGGTTGAAGTACTTAGAAAACTTGAATCCAAAAATTCACGTATTTCTTGGGAGTTATTCATAGTTCTAAAATAATTTTAAAAAAACATTAATGCTAGTAAGTTATCATAAATATTGTGAAAATCATAATTAACAAAATATACAAAACTATTTTACAATTAGAAAATGATTTATACATTTTTTTTTCACCTAAGAATTTAAATTATAGCTTTGAAAAATATCAAGAGCATTTAAGTGATGAAAATGCATACATTTACACCTAGCAAATGAGGACCCCTTTGTAGGTATATTGTAATATAGGAGTTATGGAGTTATGTAATTTCAACCTAGTTAATGCCAATCTTAATAAAATACATTATTAATAATAATATGGTACTTTTATTCCAAATTAAATATTAATAGTATAAAATTATAATATTAGTTTTAACTACCTCTGGAATTATATAAAGTATTAATAATAATGTAGATTGTAGTAAAACAAACCATTATTCAAGTATATAAAAGTATTTAAATAGGTTTGAGTATTATATTATCAATGCTATTCTGAGGTTTTGCAAGGCCCTGTATGAAAATAGGCACACTAAAATACAAATTTTATAACTTCATAGGGTTTATTTATACAATAATCTATTAGTTAATTTTGCTTCTAAATAAATACAAATAATACAATAAGGGGCTTGGTTATCTATCCTAGTCAGTAGTTTCCTTTGAATTATACAAGTAATTCAGTATACAAAATTAACTGCTAAGTTATTTGGGTTAAAAACAAAGTAGTTTTATTTTAACATAATGGCAATAGATTAATACAGATTGCGTTGAGATGAAATTATGATTCTACATTAATTAATAATAATACATAAATACCTATTATTATACCATTAATTTTATACATGTATTGACATTTGGCAAAAACTAATTTAAACAACTATAGTACAAATGGCTAATAGTAAAATAAAAAACTTTAATTACATTAATATCATCAAATATGTTGACAAACTCTCGTTTTTCGTACCTAAACTAATATACAATGATCTTATATCATTGAATTCAGATTTAACACTATTCATTACAGTGACCCACTTGTAATCTACTGTACAGCAGAGTGACATCCACTTACCCGCGTTTTTTAAACTATGTATTACTGACAAGTTATAACATAACATTAATAAAAATTCTTTTTAATATTTATTACAATCATATATTGTATATAATAAATAAATACAAACATTAAATGATTATAAACATTTAGAATATGTAATCTAAACACTTTAAAAATGAGAGAATCATAAGTTTTTACTTCATAGGCGAATCTACGGAGTGTGCCGGGTGTGCACAGGTATACCATAATATATATAAAAAAAAAAATTAAATTAAATAACAATAATTAATAATATCAAGCAATTAAACATTTATTAAATATTAGTTTTTTGAAAGATTGGACATAGGTTAGTAAACAAGTGCACACTCAAATGTTAAACTCTGGGTTCACCTATGTTTTACTTTGTTTTGAAATTAATGAAATAAATGATAAAATTGAGAACATTAAAAAAAAGTTAGAATATTGATAAATAGTGAGTAGCAAGTAGCGAGTAAAGACAACCGTATTAATGATATTAATAATTAAAGTAAACTTAAGACTAATGAATTAAAGAAGAAATAATATTGGAAATTTTTGATCTACGAAAACCGCTCGTTAGGTATTTTATGCTAGTTTAAAAAATATTAATTTTAAAATATACAAACGAGAAAAATGTTACTATACAATATGTCATTAAAAAAATTAACACAAAGCAATGTCAGAGAGTACTGAATTTAGTAAAAATTAGCTCTTAATGCACTGTTAAATGGGTAAATAAAATAAAATAAAATATATAATATATATTTTTATTTTATTTTATTAAAAATCAAGCAAGTAAAAAAACAAAATATAACTACTGTTATTATAATTGAATTAAAAAGTAAAAAGTAAAAATATTTAAATTTTAATTATTATTATAAATTCAACAAGTTATAATAGATAATATTAAGATAGTAATAATTGCAGAAAACATTATTATGTTATATTGTGGGTATAAAGTATAAACAATAAACAGTTAATGAGTTAATAATCAACAACGACATATCAACCTAAAATCAGTGATTGAAATGACTTTGCCAAGTTTTTTGTATGAATATTCCAGATATATTATTAATCTTAGAATGTTAGATCACGTTAAGATATTTATTGTATTTATTATTGATAAAGGACTTCTTATAATATTTTTCGCTTAAAAACCCTTACGCTAAAAACACATTTAAGTATCAAAAACGTGTTTTATTATGATATTGATATTGACTTAAAACTAATATTTTGCGATATGAAAAAGAAAACCCAATGGTTTCTAGAACAATTTTTAAAACATTTGACTTAACTTTTGGCCTTTCACTTCTCAGCCATCGATAGAATATTTACATATTATATTTTTAGTACTTAGTTCACGATGACTTGATCACTTATTTAAATACTTAGTATTGAAAAAAATAAAATGTGCCCACCAGAGCCCAACTTAGGAATTTTGGGGCCCGGGTCAAATTTTCTAATGGGGCCTCAAAATTAATTATTATCTAAATTCTAAATTATCAACTTAAATTATAAATGCAGTCTTTATTTTATATAGATTTGTTATATTCAATTTATTTTATAAGATTATAAATCAATTATACCATAATAAGGCTATAAGTAATTATTTAATGGCAATTAATATAAATAAAACGATGAAATAAAAAATATAAATATAAAAATAAAGAAGTGTTGGTACAGTTTTTAATTCAAACAAATGTTTACTTATATACACCATGTACATTGTGTACAAAGTCAAAGTGGCAATGCAGTTTTCAACATAGTCAATGTAAATCAATGTAAATAATAAAAATATAAAAATAAAAAATAAATAATAATTAAAGAAATTATTTGTTAGATTATTTAAGACAACGGTTTTTTTCTAGATTTTAGTTCACTAAATTTTTGAATTAGATCTGAAAAATCAAGTGTATTAGTTATATCCCTTTCAGCGGATAGACGAACGAGTGAATTTAATTTTTCTTGGTGAAGGGACGTTCTTCTGGCATTTTCAATTAGCTCTAATTTTGAATTTGTTCTTTCTGCTTCACAATTCGAAACTGGCAAAGTTAAATAAAGTCGTAGAGAAATATACACATTTGGAAAGACTTCTTTTAAATTATTTTCATGTACATATAAGTAAATATTTTGAGGAGAAATTATTGGTAAATTTAACTGCATTACATAACTAGAAAAGTGCACAATCTCTTGTCTTATATTTATTGTATCAATATCATCTTTAAATGTGCTAATGAATATGTCGGCAGAAGTCTCTGATAATAATAATTGTGAACCGAATTTTGTAATAAACCCAAAAATACTACAAAGATTATCATATGCGTTTAATCTTTTATCAAGTTCAGTAACTAAACAATCAATAATAACATAAAAAGTATCAACCTCCAACTTTCTTATTTCGCATAAGTTTGAATTTCCTTCTATTGTACCATCCGATAATTTTTTTTTTCTAACAATTTTTTCTCCACAGGGCAAAATATTAGTTGATAATTCTTTTGCTTTATTTTCAAAATATACAAACTTCTCTCTTAATGAACTGACATAAGTTTTTAATCCTTTTAATAAATTTACAGCTGTAAATAAATCTATTCCCGGTTTTTGAAGGTATTTACTAACACTGTTAAATTGCGATAAAATTTCACTCCACATAACTGCCATAAAAGCTGTTTTAAACTTTATCATTTTATTTTTTATTGATTTAGCAGCATGACGATTTTCTTGTTTTTCGTTAACATTTTCAAAAATATCCGTTAACGTACATATAATTTGGTCATAATGTAAGATAATAGCTTTACACGACTCCGCGTGACACTCCCATCTAGTATTGCTTAAAGTTTTCAAAACAATTATTTTATTTTTTTCTTCCGATTGTAAACCAGTCAAAAGCAAATTCCATCTTTGTGTTGAGGCCACAAAAAATGCATACATTTTTTGAACAACACCAAAAAAATTTATTGCTTCTAAACAGCATTTCACTGTATGTGTCCCTACTAAATTTAGGGAATGAGCAAAACAAGGTGCAAATAAAGCAACACTGCATTTTTTTTTTATTTGAGCCTGTAAACCCTCATATATACCAGTCATATTATTAGCATTGTCGTATGATTGACCTCTACAATGTTGCAAATTAATATTATTATTTTCCAAAAAATGTATTACTTCTTCGGCCATCGAAATGCCTGTATGACTTAATATATGTATGTATGTTAAAAATCGCTCAACAACTAACCCTTTATAACAGTATCTAACAACAACAGCAAATTGATCTTTATGTGCTCTATCTGGTATCTGGAGTAGAATCTAATATTAGACCAAAATATTTAGTTTCTTGTAACTGCTTAATTATTTCTAATAAAACTTCATTTCCCATTAGGTCAATTATTTCGTTACAAATTCGCATCGAAATATAAGATACATTCCCTGATCCTTTATTAGCGCGTTCATTCATGTGTTGTTTTAAAAAGGGATCAAATTCGGAAATGACTTCGAGAATTCCGAGAAAATTTCCATTACTCGAAGAACCCAACCGCGAGTCATTACCCTCAAATGCTAACCCACGAACAGCCAAAAATTTAACAACAGATACTACACGGCGCAACACTTCAACCCAATACTTTTTTTCACTCAATATTTGTTCCGCCATAGTTTTGTCTATACGATTTTTAGTGTTTACACGATCTAACCAAGTTAACATTGATTTACGGTGAATTGCACTATTTTCGTGTTCTTTAACTTTTTCGTGAGATTTTTTCCAGTTGTTAAAACCAGGATTAATAAAACTTGAATTATTTGACTTATTAAATAGTTTACAAACAAAACAATAAACGTTGCCAGTGTGTTCAGAAAACATGATCCATTTACGTAAGTGTATTTCACCATTGGGCAATTTTAATTCGAATAATGATATATTTAATGAGCGATTAAAATTTTTAAATTTTTTTTCGGATGATTGAAATTTTTTTGGATCCATATTCTGAAAAAATTCTGGTCCTTTTAAGCAGCATAATTCTATAAAAGTGTTGTTTAACACTAATGGCCACATTCCCGGATCTTGATATAATTCAATATCAAGTTCAATAGTATGAACATTCGAATTAAAATTAATTGCAATCACTGCATTTTCTGCTGTAGAACCATTGTCAATATTATTTTCAGAAAAATTAAAAGTATCAGATTTTGAGTTTTCTATTGTAGAACAACTGTTAATATTATTTTCAGAAAAATTTACACTATCAGATTTTGATGTCACTATTGTATTAGGCATTACACTATTACTATCATTATTCATATTTTCAACATGAATATAACTATTATTTAGAACCAAATCATTTTTATTATTTTTATTAGTTTCTACTCTGTTTGCACTGTTGATAGTTTCAAAAAAACTAGTTAATTTAGCAGTGGCGTAGTGAGGAACTTGGTGGCCCTAGGGCCATAAGAGACAGAGGCCCCCTTTAACACAGAAATTTAACTATAATACAAGTATAAATTATTCAATAATGATTCATGAGCTAATAATAATTATAAAATATATTTTTATTTTATTATTTATTACATATTAAATGAAAATATATATTTAAATAATTAGTATCAAGTAAATATAAAATGCAAATATAAATAATAACTTAATATAATATGTATGTAGTAGACAACCCGACAGGCGACAACGAACGTGTCGTACAAATCATAATAGATTAAACAAACAGATAATAGAACTGCGGACTGCGAAGCCTACATGATGGTGGCTGGTTTAGAAACAATATTCTTAGAATAGCTTATCTATATAACTAACCGTCCGTTTGAAAAACCAGTGACGTTTATTATTGGATTTCGATAGTAATATACAAGATGTCAAGATAATGAACGTTACCGCCGCGCTGTACATATTTTTTCGTTACATATTTTAGATCAAATTTTTTTCTACGTAAATATAATTTTTAAAAAAAATATTCAGTATTTTTTTTTTATGTAATAATAAAGGTCCTGTGGCCCCCGACTTCGGCACACCTAGGGGGCCCCGGGGCCTAGGCCCCGGCGGCCCCGGTCTAAATACGCCCCTGTAATTTAGGTAACTTGCTTACTGCGTCTTCGGCCTCCTTCTTTAATTTTCGTTTTGCATAACCACTGAGATAAATTCTTTTTTTATCAGACATTTTTAAATTTCAATAGTTTTTGGCACACACTAGTAACGAACAAATCTCACGAACTCGACTAAAAACTAATTTAATATTTTAATATCACGACAGTCGACGGAATACTAGTGTACCGATTGTACTAATAATGCGAAACTGACCATCAAAATGAACCTATGTTAAGATAAATTGTAATCATAACGATATAAAGTGCTTTTGACCAACTTTATCTTAAAACTTAATAGTTTATTTTATCGATTAGAGAATAATAATAAATTCCATTACGATACGTGACTAACGAAACTACGTAACCACTAACCAGTAATATCATACAAGATACAATTATTTCAAAATGCCACTTTAATAATTAAATATCAACAGGGGCCCGGGGCCCCAAATAATATCGGGGCCCGGGGCTGCAGCCCCCCTAGCCCCCCTCTAAGTTGGGCTTTGGTGCCCACCTATCAAAGTATCAACATTTAAAATATAAATATTTGTATTTACCTGTGTGCTGTAACCTGTATATTTTCAACAAAACCTCATCAGCATTCAGCAACTCACAGGCTCACACGGCAGGTAGTAGGTACGTCGCACGTAGACACGTAGGTAATAATTACTTTTCCTTGCAGTCTTGCACTCGCCACTCGAGACTGTATATTATAAATCAATAACAATTAACAAAGTTATTGACATTTTGATTTTAATTTAAATTTAAATGAAAATACCTACTTACATCTGCCGAACAAGATAGAGGACCGAAAACGGCGAAAACTTACAAGTTTATTGTCACTTGACAGACTAAACCACTAAACAATAAACAATCGTGTTCGATATAACATAGGTACCGACTTATATTAATTTCGGTCGCCGTCGGGGCGTCGGTCGTCGACGACACAACGGTTCTGGAAATACCGATAATTTAACTATTTAAGAATTATATTAATATATTTTACTATTTTAGTTATTAGATATTGCATTTGTATTACGTAATCGTATACTCGTATTGCATATAGAACTAATAGTGAATAATATTGGATACAAGTCTGGGATTTCCCTACTTCGTATATTTTAATTTATATATTAAATTCTAATTAACTAATTTAAAAATATACAAATTCATTTTTTTTTCTGACAACATTGATTAGATAAAACCAGACCAGACTGGACCAGACCGTGATTCTAAAACTTATACAGAAAAAGACCGATTTAATATTTTTAAATTTTGGACCGATCCGAACCAGACCAATGTGTTAATTACTTAGCCTAACTAAAAAAAAACCATGAACATTGAAAATCAGACCGCAATGGACTGGACTTCAATGGCGTTTAATGTAAAAGACTGATTTAGACCGGACCGCGGTCCAGTCCGGTTCAGTCCAGACCGGTCCGAGCAGGACCATGCAGAGCTCTACTGTACACTGTACAGTCTGCGGTATCCAATTGTCCCCTGTTTATATTATTTTTTACAGATGCCGTCTACAAAAGAAGAATGGCTAAACGTGGAAAAAGGATTCCGTGGAAACTTTCCACATGCCATTGGAGCCATGGACGGAAAGCACATTGTAATTCAATGCCTTGTTCATACAGGATCGGATTATTTCAATCATAAAAGATCATTCAGCATTGTACTTTTAGCTGTAGTAGACAGTAATTATCAGTTTATTTTCACTGACATCGGGAGCCAAGGAAGTGTTAGTGATAGAGGCGTATTACGGAATAGTGTATTATGGCAAAGAATTTCGGAAAATACTTTGAATATACCAACACCGTGCCCTTTGCTTGGGTCAGGCGAGCCCTTGCCTTATGTTTTTTTATGTGACGGTGCTTTTGTGCTAAGTACGCACATCATGAAGCCTTATCCGGGAAATCATGAATTTGGATCTGATAAACGATTATTTAATGAAAAATTATCTAGTTCACGTGTGTTAGTTGAAAACACTTTTGGGATATTGGCATCAACATTTCGAGTATTTAGAAAACCTATTGGCTTAACCCCAGAAAAAGTGTCACTGTGATATTACTACACAAATTTATCAAAAAAAGTAATTCTATTCATATTTATGCACCACCAGGGACATTCGATACGTATGATGACAACGGTACTTTGATTCAAGAGGGATCATGGTGACAGGACGTACAGGATTCTTGCGCAATTAGGTCTTTAGAAGTAGTACCTCGTCGACCAACAACAAATGCTATTAAGAGGCCGTCACAGTAGGAAAAAATCGACCGTAAAAACATACTTTTTTATTTCCAATAGTACTCAGGCCTCATTGATCGTAGAAACATGATTTTAGTATCAAAATAATCACGAGAAGTTGTACTTAAAAATCTTGGAACAGATTTTTGATTTATGTTTTCTAACCAATTTTATTTGCATTTGAAGTTTGTAACAAATTTTAATTTTTTTAAAAAATTATATAAAATCAGCAAATTGAGGTATCGAAAATCTGTTCCAAGATTTTTAAGTACAACTTCTCGTGATTATTTTGATACTAAATTTATGTTTCTACGATCAACGAGGCCTGAGTACTACAGTGGAAGCATTTTGAACAGTACTTCTGCCACCACCCCGCGTTCATAAGCAGCGGTACCGCTCCATAGGTCAAAACTGGTTATCTATCTCAGCCGCGCGCTGGTTATAAATAGCCAAATTGTCAATATGAAAATAATAATTTTGTCATTGAATAATATTATTTTACATTTCCAATATTTTCGTATTCCTATTACTATCGTATTTTACGCAAAATGGAACCAAATCTTAAAACTGTAACTAATCAGCAAGAAAACGTCCGATTCAAACAATTTTTTTTTCAAACTGTAGTAAACTTTTCGATAAAATTGGAAATTTTTATTTCAGATGAATTTTTTTACATTTAAATCAGTTTAACTGTATATTATGTAAAAAACTTTAAATCATACGCTGTGAAAAAAATTATCAACGATGGATAAATAAATATGTAATATTTCATAATACTAAGTACACAAATTATTGTTTTTGTATATTAATTAACATTTAATCAGCATAATATACGCCAATTTTATTATTGTCTGTCAAACAAAATTTGCTGAAACATTAAACGATTTATATAATATTACTAATTTACGAATATATTTTTCAAGATTACGTATTACATTGTTTATTAATTTATATTGTATTTGTAAGGTGCAAGTACTGTAGTAATTATATTCTAACAATTATTTAACTATTTAATTATTAATGATAAAACATTAAATATTGAAATAAATTGATTCAAATATTGACATCCTGCATGTCTAACTGTTCACGCCAGTAATTATTGGTAGTAGTAAACTAGTAACTAATACATTTTCGCTAGATTTTTATAACGGTTTATATATTTTTTAATTATTTATTCACGTGAAAATGGATCAACTCAACAAAAAAACTCGTCGCTGCGCATCAAAAAAATTATCAGTTAAAAAATGGCTGAGTTCTCGAGTGAAGAATATTCTAGGAATTCGTGATAAGACTAAGAGATACCTATATATTATTATTATTAATTTAATACAATTCACTAAAATTATGTTAACAAAGTCCCAATCCAGAAATCGCAGAACCTATTGTAGAATCATGTTACTTAGGTGCTGACAATCAACCACCATGTTCATCAAAGGAAATAATTAGGTAAAGTTTTAGGTGTAATAATTTTTAGGTTGTTATTCAAATGTATAATACCATAACTATAATATTAATTAAAAATAAATTATAATTAAACTTAATCTATGTACTAGTATGATTTTTAATTATATAATACAATTTTATTGTAATTAATTTTAAGTCACAATCCAGAGGCCATAGAATCTGTTATGGCACCTTTTTTCTTGGGAGCTGTTAATCAAACACCATGCTCATCGAGGGAAACAATTAGGTGAAGTTTAATAATTTATAGCCATTTTATTGTATGAAATCTACTATAAATTTTTATTTTTATATATAAAACATACATCATATACATTTTTTTAGATTCTGAACGAAGTGATACAGATTTTACAATGATGTGTGTTTTTTTTTGTGTGTGTGTACAGCATAACTAGTCAAAATAATGCTTCGATTTCAAACTTTGGGGGTGGTTTCCGATGTAAAATTGAAGATCCTTCGTGCATTATAGAGGTCAAAAGTAAACATTTTCCAACAGTATTCAAAAAAATCGAGAAAAACAAAAAAAAAAAATGACAGAAAAACGGGAATTTTTACGTAAAACCTGTTTTCGAACAAATCGATTTTTTTATATGGTTGTTATTCAAAAACTAATCACTGTAAATACTTGAAATTTTCACCAAATGTTAATGTTAGTGATATCTATATAAAGTTTAATTAAGTAGAATTTTTTTTTGAAGTGTCAGTAAAAAAATATTGGACGACCAAAAAAACATGAAAATTTAATACACGGTTCCTTATGAGTTGTTATTATTGTAGCTAAAAAAAATTAAAAATCGTAAGTCAAAATTTTTTTTAATAAGCGTTTACAGTTCAAAATTTTACGAAATCTGTCGAAAACGCGAAAATTTGCAAGTAATTTTGAAGTTGAAAAATCATAAAATTTTTTGCGTTTACAACTAAAGATTGAAAATACAACACTAAGTTTTTTATAAGTTTTACTTCAAGTAGCTATAGAGAAAACTCGAAGCATCATTATAGGAAAAATTTTAAGTGCGTTTGAATTTTAAATTTTTACGAAATAGCGTAACGATAACGATTTATCCTCAAACGATTTTAAATATTTGTAATTATTCAAAAAGTATAAGTCGTAGATACATGAAAATTTTATCGGTTATTTAGATTGGCGTTTTCATTACATGATTTAAATTTCAAAATATTTTGACTTTTTTTGAGATATTTATAGATGACTGAAATTTTCAATTTGTCTGAACATTTTTTTTTGAAGTGTCGATATGAATTTTCAAGTATCTACGACTTATAATTTTTGAAATATAACAACTAATATTTAAATTCGTTTGACTCGTTTGAGGATAAATCGTTATCATTACGCGATTTCATAAAAATTTAAAATTCAAACGCTCAAAACATTTTTCCTATAATGACGCTTCAAATTTTCTCTATAGCTATTTGAAGCAAAACTTATGGAAAACTTGGTGTTAAATTTTATAACCTTAGATAGAAATACAAACAATATTATGAATTTTGAACTACAAAATAATTTGCAAATATTCATGGTTTTGACGAATTTCTGTCAATATTTGAAATTCAAATGCTAATAAAAATTTAATTTGAATTTCCGGTTGACATTTTTTTTGAGATAAAGATTGACAAATTTGTAAGGAATCTTGTATTAAATTTTCAAATCTTAGATTTAAATGGAAATTTTTTTATGAATTTCTAGGATAAAATAATGTACGAATTTTCGTGATTTTTATGTATTTAGTCAAAATTTGAACTGTAAATGCTTATTAAAAAAATGTGTGACTATATTATATTTCTTTTATTTTTCAAATAATATTGTATAAATATTTTAGGAGCCTTGTATAAAATTTTCAAATCTTAGGCATAAAAAGAAAAACTTTTATGAATTTCGATCTAAGATAATTTGAACATTGCCGTAATTTTTATGTATTTAGTCAAAATTTGAACTTCAAATGCTAATAAAAAAAATCATGCCCATGTATTTTTGTAATTTTTTAATCACTGTATCAATAACTTATGAGGAACTTTGTATTAAATTTTCAAGTATTTTGATAGGGCCAAAAAAATTTTATCAACACTTCAAAAAAATTTTTTCAGAAAAATTGAAAATTTCAGTTGTCTATAAATACCTAAAAAAAAGTCAAAATATTTAAAAAATTAAATCATGTAAAGAAAATGCTAATCTAAATAACTGGTAAAATTTTCATGTATCTACGACTTATACTTTTTGAATAATAACAAATGTTTAAAATCGTTTGAGGATATATTGTATCGTTACACTATTTCGAAAACATTTAAAATTCAACGCACTTAAAATTTTTCCTATAACGACGCTTCGAGTTTTCTCTATAGCTATTTGAAGGAAAACTTATGGAAAACTTAGTGTTATATTTTTAATCCTTAGTTATAAACAGAAAACATTTTATGATTTTTCAACTTTTAAATTACTTGCAAATTTTCGCGTTTTCGACATATTTCGTAAAAATTTGAACTATAAACGCTTATTAAAAATAATTGTTACTAACGATTTTTAATTTTTTTTAGCTACAATAAGAAAAACTTATAAGGAACCTTGTATTAAATTTTCAAGTTATTTTGGTCGTCCAACATTTTAAATAAAAATTCTCAAAAAAATCGAAAATTTCAGAGGTCTATAAATAACTCAAAAAAATTCGAAATTTTTTGAAAATTAAATTGTATATATATAACACTAACATAAACATTTGGTGAAAATTTCAAGTATTTACAGTGATTAGTTTTTGAATGACAACCATATAAAAAAGTCGATTTGCTCGAAAACGGGTTTTGCGTAAAAATTCCCGTTTTTCTGTCATTTTTTTGTTGTTTTTCTCGATTTTTTTTAAAACTGTTGGAAAATGTTTACTTTTGACCTCTATAATGCACCAAGGATATTCACTTTTACATCATAAACCACCCCCAAAGTTTGAAATCGAAGCATTATTTCGACTAGTTATGCTGTACACACACAATAAAAAAAAACACACATCATTGTAAAATCAATACATTCATCACTTCGTTCAGAAACTAAAAATAAAAAATATTTTTAATGTTATATTTTTTATGTACATATTATTATAATATTTTGTATGTAAAAAGGGCATAATTACCTACGTGCATAACAATAAAATAAAATATAACTTTTTGTAAATATATTTTACATGTTTATTTGCCGCGCTAATTAAAAATCATCTGTAACGATTTATGGTCACAAATAAAATTTATTAGTCACCGATGTTTTTTTATTATTGCGGAAAATATATGCGTAAAATATTTAAGTACATTATGTTATATTATATATTTTATTTTATTATTATGTACGTTTAGGTAATTATGCACTTTGTGTATAGATAATATGTACATTGTACAATATGTACAATATGTACATATCACATATTTATAAGCTTATTTATACGTTAGTTATCCATTGTATATGAATCTAAATTCTCAATAGTAAAAATTTGTCTCTAATCCAAATTTGTTTATGTATCTCTATTGTATCTTTTAATTGTTACATTAATAATTTAATCACTTAAATAATATTGAACACCTCTCACCACAGCTATATTATATACTGTATATCGTTATATTTTATGTTTTCACATTATAATTATTGTAATTGGGTTCGTCTGTTTAATAAATTATTAAATATATATTAATGTTATGTTTCAATTAATTATTATACATAAATTAAATGTGTTCTTTACATTTGTAAGTACCTACATTATTTATATTTATATAGATCATATGAATATGATAAGTTTGTAATGTTTGTATACAGATTGTTTTTTTACTGCAAATTGCTATTGTATTAAATAATATAAAAAATTAAAGTATTATTCTATTTATTTCATATAATATGTTTTGTATAACACTCAACTTCCTATATTAAGTTTAAAAATAAAATAAGTAAACAGGTATGTATTTTATACTAACAAAAATATTTAAAACGTTATACTAATTGGAGATGAAAATATCGTACGATAAGTACTTCAGGTCACTAATAAGTAATAAGTAATATCGTAAAAAACGTGACACAGTTACTAAAAAAACCTATTTAATCGTAATGAAATTATTGTTACTACATGTTATTACATGTATTTTAAAAAGTAATTGGGTTAGAAATACAAATCAAGTTTTGGAGTATTATTATTTGTATGCTTTATTTATTGATTAATATTCTTAAGTAAGCAGGGGCTTTAATTAATAAATAGGTCGCGTCTCGTGACTCGTGAACTAGGAGCCACGTACCGTGCGCTAGTACATAGTAAGAAATACTTGGATGACAATTTACGCAACGGTCAACTACATTGACGCGAAACGTCTATAATGACAGTCCGTGATATAATAATGTACCGCTCCCGCGATTATAACACACGCGCCGCAGGGCGTAGATGATGGGCGTGGTTACGGCCAGCCGCGACGGCGGCGATACGGAATACAACGCCATCTCTTGAGCGATGTATGTTTTTCACTTTTACCACGACGGCCTCTTAAGATTCGAGAAGCATTTACTGCATACTTTTACAATAATATGTAATATAATTTATTTATAATTAATAATATATTTTATAATTTATTTATTTTTTATAACATTATAACTATTGAGTTACAGTTGTTTCTGCACGAAGAATTTTAAGCTATTTTTTTTTTAACAAAAAACTGTATGTAGAATTTGTATTCAAATATTATTGTTTAATGTGTGATTGGCAGGTAAATATAAAAAATGGTTAATGAAAACGGATTGAAATTTTTCTAGTGGTATAAATGGTTAATTTATTTTTATTAAAAATAAATACAGATAAAAAAGAAATGCTGAGTAATTTATGGTTAATAAAGAATTTTATAAGACTTCTGAGTATATGACTATTTTTGTTTTATCTCCTGTTAAAATTAAAAGCATAAGATGATTCGGGTCCCCAGTTTGAGAAAATCCCACGTATAATTGTCCATGTGAAAAGCACTCGAATATCTACGCCAACGTACTTGAATGTTTGACCTTGAGCTTTGTTTATCGTAATCGCAAAAGAAACATTAACCGGGAATTGAAGCCGTTTGAAAGAAAACGGCAAGTCAGAGGGAATAATGGGAATTCTTGGAATAAATGCAATTTCTCCTTTTGTTGGTTCCTGTAAGAATTACGGCTCCTATAATATTATTTCGCAATGATTTTATTTGTAATCTTGTACCATTACATAAGTTCGGTGGTTGAAGATTACGTAATAATGTAATTAGAGCACTGATTTTTAATTTTAGCTTATAAAGAGGAAATCCCAAAGGAGAAAGAGAATTGAGAAATTCTTGTGGATAACGAATAGCATCATCTGTTGATGTAATTGTATCAATAGATAGATATTCACGCGAGTATCCATCGAATTTTAAAAGGATGATATCATTGATTTCTCCTGCTGTTACATTTCTCTGTGAGATAAAAGCTCTTTCACATAACCACTGATAATATTTATTGAACAGATTAAAAATTTCAGGATAAACTGTAGAAATTTACAATTCCACGGTATTGACCACCCGTCCAATCGTGTGATTGACAGAAATGTAACCATTTTCATTTTCTAAAGTTTCATTTCCAATTTTCAACAACTGTGCTGGAAAAATATCGTCGCCTTTGCATAAATAAACTCTCATGTTTGTTCACAAATAAAGTTTTTCAACATTGTTCCATATAGGGGAAGATTTTAAGAAAGCATTAACGACATCAGCTCAAGTGCCTTTAGGGATCACTGGTAAGGTTTGACGGAAATCACCAGTGAAAACAAATGTTATGCCACCCATAATGTTATTATTACACTTAAGATTTTTTAATGTTCGATCAATTGCTTCGATATGTAATCTGTGACTCATTGTACACTTATCCCACACAACAAATGAAGTTTCTTGTAGAATTTTTCCAAGAGGACCATTTTTACAAATCGGACAAAGATATTCTGTATCAAATAATACATTTAACGGTAACTTGAAAGTCGAGTGAGCAGTTCTGCCGCCACTAAGGAGAGTTGCTGCTATACCAGATGAAGCTACTGCTAATGCAACTTTACCAGAGGATCTAATTTGAGCCAACAACAATTAATTAGGAAGCATCTGAAAATAATACTCTTCCTTGATGATTCATTCACTTTCCGTAATAGCATTAAAAGTATATAAAAATCATCTACTAATTTAAGTAAATTGATTTCTACAAATTCTTGTAATCAACTATCATCGAAAGAACGCAAAATTGAGAATTACAAAGAATCAGATGCATTTTCATTTCGAACAGGTGAGTTCATTCCAAATTCAGTTAAATATTTTTAAAACAGACAAACAACTTTATCTTCTATTTCATTCAAACCTCTATTAAATATTTCATCAGAAAAAGTGAAATGCAAGTCATTTAATCGAGTGCGCTCTGTATGAAGAATATCTTCACAAAAATCATTTCTGAACTGTTCCCACAAATATTGAGGTTAGGATTATATTGTATAATGTAAACATTAAATTAGGTGCTAGACAACATTATGATTTATGAGTATTAAGTACAATGTGGATTATTTATAAAGGTAAAACGTTAAAATATAGAGGCACAGCATTGAAAGTGAGGGAAAGATGAAGAGAAAAAATAAAAATAAAAATAAAAAACAAAAAAAATAATACAAAGTTCAAAATAGATACAGATACAAATACAAATGTCAGATAAGGTTATACAATTTGGTTATTTTAAGAAACATTATGATTTTGACAGTATTTTCATGATCGGGTCCAAGTGCTTCATATAGATGCTCAGGTATGCTTAAAGCTGTTCTGGTGTCTGCGTAGTTTCCACAGTATAGGAGGAAATGTTTGACAGTTAAAGCTACCCACAAGTTGTACATAGGTCAGGGTCTTCTCGTCTCATGAGGTGACGATATGTAAGCCAGGTATGTCCAATTCTTAGTCTATAGATTACTACCTCATGACGTCTTTTGGTAAAGTAAGTTGGCCAAGGGTTAATGGAGAATAAACCTTTTTATATACCTACTACCATTTATATACTCAACATTTTCATACACTTTTATACATTAACTACTATATTATTTCTTTAAGTAGATAATATATATATATATATATATACAACTTCACAATAAGCTTTATACGATGGTCGCAATAGATCCAAAGGAGACGTGACAGGGCCTTATAATAAAATTCTTACATAAATACCCCAAAACTTGTGTAACAACTCACAATACTGTCACTGCTCGAGTTGCGTCCATCGTTGTTCTGCTAGCTGTCCTGACTGCTCTAGTTGCATGCTACGTAGATTCTCTTTTTCCCCAGAGTTGCTGGAAGGTGATCAGACCTCCAAACGTGACTCTTGGGTGAGTTGCCTCCGTGAAGTTGAAAAGCAAAACATATTCAGCTTCTCGTTGAAAGAAAATTACTGCTCACTGTGCAAAATTTGTAGCGTCCCACCATACAGGCGGAAGAACGACTGGTGTTGAGGTAGATGGGTTGAGTTAAAAAAGTATAACAACTTTACTTGTGATTAATTATTATATATTTCTTTGATTGTGATGTGAATAAAAAACTATTAATGAACAAGAATGATTTAAACAGAAATATTCTAAGTCAAAATGATTAATTTGGAATGGTGTCTGGTGTGAAGGTGCTTGCTGTGACTCTGGTCGCTCACGTCTGATTTTGGTCTAATCGAGGATCTCCTATATAGTCCTGCACTCTGTGTTTCCGCTCCTATCGATAATATAAGTATGTGTCCATGGTCTAATTGTGCAAATGCGTAAGTGCGTATCACTAGGATACCGTAGCATCACCCGTTCGGTTCACATCCTGCTATTCGTGACACACGCGTAATCTCAATAAACTTGATGCCCTTATTAGGTATCTAAATGATTTCCTGCCAACATGATAATCCCGAACAATGAGTTTCTCTTAATTTGATATTCTACTCGCACTGGCGATCGAGGTTTGAAACAATGTGAACGGTGGTGAAATCATATTAGTTATCAAGATTTTTGAACAATCAAAACGCAATATAGATGGATAATTACATCGTTATAATTTAAAGAAGATCTCATAATAAAAATTTGGTATAGTTTAGAATATTTTTAAATGTTTTAACGAAGAAACTCGACGACTGAAAAACAACATAGTAATAATATAATATCAACTGTTTAAATAATAAGTAGGTATTGCAAATTAAATATGCCGCTTTGTGTTACATTTAATACAGATGTACAATCGACATTGTAGACGTGGCCTAGGAGAATATATGGTATAGAAAAATATTGTTTTCGAAAAAATTAATTTTTATCGACACGTTGAATATCATCTAAATAATTTAAATTTTCATAAATATGTTTATGTTAGTATTTCTATACAATATACATTGAATACATGGTCTCGATAATATTACTCTTTTGAGACTAAATTTAAATTTCCTCTTAAATTGTATGAATTCAAATAATCAATTTTAAAAAATAGTAAAACATCGTAAATTAACATAATATCATATATAATGCCGATATGTTTTATAAGTTTTCAGTTTTTTTACCAAGCAAAAAATTATTCACCGACAATTCTGTGATTTTAATTTCAAGTAGTAATCATAGGGAAATTGTTGGTATTTATTCGATTATTTATCATCGAAAACTATTATTAGCGATGAAATAGTTTTAATTTCTTTGTTTTTTAAGTAAATCTTATTAGATTAGTTTTTATTAGCTTCTACCAAAAGTTAATACAGCTCGACAAATAATCGAATAACATGAATATTAAGGTGGAATATGGATTTGAATAAGTACCTAATACTAAGAAAATTGTAAATTAATATTGTTTTTTAATATGATTTTGAACTAAATGAATACACTGTACTTCAATGAATAATATACGGATTGTGGAACCACTTTTCGAAATAAATTTAAAATTTTTTTTCAAATTCAAATAAAAAATTGCAGATTTTGGCGGTATTAACGAATTTTGTAAAATAAAACAAATTCAAAATCATAAATAAAATTTAAAAAAAAAATCGTCACGTTTTCTTGATTTTTTATAAAGTACTTTACAAGTGAGTTACTGTAATGGATGATATTAAATTTTAATTCAATGATATAATATCATTGTATACGAAACACGATTCTGAGTGGAGACGGTTTGTCAGTCTAGGATAATAATATATGTTATACCATGTTGATAAAATTGTTGTTAATTCGAAGAAAAAAAAATAAAGATACTTATAACTAAAATAAATTCCAAATTAATGAAATCAGATTCATTATGAACCTAACAACCCACCTCAATCAGTCATTCAAAGTGGGTGTATACAATTTATTATAAGGTATGAATATTGATATAAGTCAGTAACGACATTTACTGTTAATATTATAGAATATAAAGTTTACGCTAGATATTAGGACCGTCGAATAATATTTTTGAATTAAAACTATAACTAAAATTGTTATTCTTGATTGTTCAATATATTAGGTAATTTCATCTATTTTTGAACTTAAAATAACTATACAAAATAAAAAATGTTGTATCTATGGCTTTTAAATTTCTTTTTCAGCAGAATTTTCCAACTTCTATTATATAAGCTTATGGGAAACGTAGCGTTGAGTTTTTAAGTTTCTTGACCCATTTAATAATAATTTATTGACATTTATAAAAGAAAAAAATACTGAATAAACGAAAAATTTCAAATGTCTATAAAATAGCTTAAAAATTGTTTAAATATTTTAATAATTTATTCAATCAGAGGAATTAATAAAATAAACTTATGGTGTAAATTTCAGGTTAATCCAGTTATTCGTTTTCGAATAACATTTAAATAAGAATATCGGTACACGAGAAATTGATAGTAATTCAAATGGTCTTAAACAGATAAACATTTAATTTGACTTATCGGTAGGAAATTTTTTATTTGATAAAAGTACACAAACTCATGAAAAATCTTGTATTTAATTTTCAAATCTTAGATTTGAAAACATACATTTTTATAAATTTCCAACTCAAATTAAATTGCAATTGTTAGTGAGTTTTACCTACTTTGTCAAATTTCAAAATTCAAATGCTTATTAAAAAAAATGTTTAGTATGTATTTTTTAATTTTTTAACCGTCACTTAACAATTATTGAAAAAATCAAGATTACAACTTAATTTCTTTTCTATTTTTCCCGATGCTTTTGAAAACGTCTGGGAATGAAAAAAATTGAAATCGCCCTCGCACCAACTAGATTCACTCTATAACCGGGAAAGCTACTGAAGTTTAAAATCAAAGCATTTTTATTTCGACAACTTATCGTGCAAGAGGACACAAAAAATAAATGAATATTCAAAAAAACACTTCATTGTAAAATCGCTCCCTCAGAATCTAAAATTGATGGTATAGTTAGGTTAGAATATTTTTATTCGAAACCGTTTTAATACCATTTTATATTTGAATAAATATTACTGTGAAACTTGTAAATTGATATTGTAATTTTTATGGTTTTGAATAAAATTATTACACTCGCTACATCAATTATTTTGAATTCTAAATAATCTGAGAACATATTTTCGGGAAAGGGTTGATAAATTTTTTAATGGAAAACCGATGCTACATTGTTTGGCATACCTATTGTGGTTGGTAACGATTTGTTACCAAACATAAATTTAATTCTGAACGAAAAAGTTTACACTCGGGTAAACTAAAATATTTAAAACCGAAAAATAAATTAGATTTTAGGTATTATAAGTAAAAGGACGTTTTTGTTTAACGTTGAGTTTGTGTAGTTTGTATACCAATACAAAAAATGATGCCTATACTAAACATCATTACTTCGCCAAATTTGTGAGAATTATAAATTCATCTTAATTTTTTTGACCTGAACTGTACCACACTAATTTAAAAATTTTCTTTTTTAAGTAAATCGAATTAGATTAGTTGTTATTATTTTCAACCAAAAGTTACTACATTTCGAATAATAATGGAATAACATGCATATTAAATCTCAAACTGCACGCCTCTGTTAGTCGTTATGAGAAGTTGTAACATGTACTTATTGTATTCTAGGAAAAATTAAACTTAATTACACAGGTGTTAAAAAATAAATATGGTTTTAACCAACGAATAAAAAAATATATTATTATTTTTTATGATAAACAAAAAATTAATTATTTATTGTGAACATTGTTTCGTTTATGTGGGTGGTGGGAGGGGGCTTCGCTTATAAAAGACATCGAGAAACATTATTTTATTTTAATCATTGTTAAACGTTCACATTTTTTTCTTGTATTATACCAAAATGCGTAGTTTAATGTTGATCACAATTATAGTTATTGCAATTTTAGTCACTATATCCCCTACTTTAGGTGATTTGGAGAACTTAAGATGTAAGGATCCTTTTTTGATATAATATAATGATTTTATTTTGATTATTTTTTATTTTTTTTATGTTTAAACTGAAATCAAACATAATTATATTATAATAAACTTACAGAAAAATAAAATGTACGCCATAATTATATTTTATTTGTATAGAATATGAAAAAATTGTAAACATTGTATATTTACGGATTTTTTTTAATAAAAGACATTTCATTGATTTTAGGGGGACATAAAAATCTTCTGTACATCATATTCATATAAACTAATTCCGGTACATTATGCAGATGAATTGATATACTATAGTTGTTAAAAGGTTGAATAACGTTATATAAAATTATCGAACTGATATGGTTGAAATCAATAATATTTTAGTATGTAATAATTATTCAATAGTAGTAATTTGTTGTAAATAAATAATATAATATTGGCGAATACAAATGTATTATTTTATTTTTAGCTATATGTCGTAGTAAGTTTTGTTATTATTAATTAATTTGTATGATATTCTTTATGATTAAAACAATCAAAAGGTTGATAATATATTATGTGTTATTTATATTCTTAAATTACAGTTTAATATCGGATTGTAAACATAATATAAACAACCACTTTTAATATTTATTCAGTCTTTTGTTCTTCAAATTAGATTTAGTTGCCCTATGCAAATGATTCATTATAAAGATTGATGACTCATTAAATAAACTAACTGTTTATGTTACTCGAGCGTATTTTTATAAGGAAAATTTGAAAATTTTATAGATTTTCTATTAGCTGATTGTGGATTTCAGAGTAAGATTATTTAATTAACAGACTAATAAGTGATTTTATTTATATTACATGATTTTTAAAAAAATATGTAAGACATATTCAAATCATTGTCTATTGTTTAATAGATTTTAAACATAAATTATTTTGGTCATTCAATTTTACTAAAGACCTGGAAATAAATTTATCATTAGAATATAATATATACATTTTACTAACTACATTTAGTATTTATTTTTTGCGAGTTCTTTCCTGGCCAAAACATGTCTATGTTACAATAGTTATCCTGTTATGTATTTACGAAATATTGGATATGTATATACTAATAAAAACTGACGTTATGTTATGAATCTGTTTAACCAATTAGCACTATTCCTATTCAAACGAAATTCCTACCGCGTCATTGTAACAACTTATAAAAAAAAACAATTTTATTGTACGTATCTTTTACTAGTTTATTGAAAAAATAATGCTATAACTATAGCAGATATTATATTAGTGTTTTTGTATATATTATATAATACTAAAATAATACAATTTCAGATAATAAAACAGATTATTTTAAATTTGGTAATGCATGTATGTATTTTAAACTGACTAATTAATATAATATATCTGTGATATCTTTTATAATAAATATTTATCTAGTCAATGCACATCTATTAGATATCACTATCTGAATAAATTAGATTTTCTGATGAAAAAGTTATTTTAAATGTTCAAAGACTCTAGCAGTTAATTAAAAAATGTTAATTGAACACTTAAATATGTTGGTGATGAAATGAGAAAACTCCAATTTCTTTGGTATCATAAGCTTTTATTTGCTTGTTTTTTTTTCCAATGAGTATCCTCCCTAATCTCAAGAACCAATGCTAACTTAAATTATATGCCAATTGTCAAACCTCCTTATTGTGAATACCTACTTGTGTAGGTTTTAGATTATTTTGAGTAGTCGGGGAATACTGCAGTCTACAGTAGTACAAGTACTGGTGGTATTTGTACACATAACGGGGTACGGGGCCGATCGTCGTCGGTACAAGCTTGGTATTCCAAATTTATAAATTAAATATTCGTCGGACTTCTTTTCAGTTGGCTGTCGTTTCGACGGTTTTGTTCCCAGGCGTCATCGTCAGCGGCTACGAGGTCTGTGTGGGCACGTTGCGTCCCGCTGCGGGTACAAGTCGCCGTTTGGCGCAGGCTTCGGCGTAATCTGGATCTCGTCCAGAGAATGATTGGTTTTGTTAGCACCGTCGCCGACTGTCATATATGACGGGATTTTCGGTCGGAAGATACACCCACGTTAGTTTTATCGTGGCTGTACCTATATTGACCGCCGGGGCAGTTGGTCCTGAAAAGGACCGGTTTCAAGTCGTACCGATGGTACGTGGATCGCCGTCCAGCGGTGGCGTCAATCACACGCCGAGCACGTTCGCTAAGATGTGAACACAACATAGTAATCGATTAACCCTGATCGATGTGATTGGTGGTAGGACTGCGTGAAAGTACCAGGTAGACAACTTAATTGCACCCCGGGTTGCCGTGAGAAAAGTTGTCTAATAATATGTCGGCCGTGGTCACGGAATCACTGTCATAGTGTCATACGTTCGCTGTCGACGGCGGTGCTTGTAGTTGTCTGCACATTTCAGTCGCAGTACTGCAAGTTTCTCGGCTTCGACGATTATAATAGTCTTCTGAATGGTTGGACGTTAGTGTGGTTAGTGACAGCTATTAATATTAGTATTTAATTACAGCAATAGGTCGTCAACAAAATGGTTAACGAACTTCCGATTTCACACACAATGACATTCAGGCGTAACTACAAACATATCTATATAATATATGAATTTATATAACAGTTGAATTTTAACACAAAATGTTGAACGTTATCCCAATAACCTTATCATAATATTGTCTTAATTATATACTGCAGATAAGCCTAAAAATGTAGTAATAAGTATGAACTCACCTGTTTCTTTTCTAGCTTTTTGTAACTACTAAAAAATTATTTATAGCAGTAGAGATTAAATGATTTATATAAGAATAATCCTATTAATAAAAATAAAAACAAACATAGGTAACAAAAATATATATCAATATAATAGAGATTAGTAGGTACCTATCTAAAATATTCGTATGTAGTATTTCTAAGAAGGTACCTATATTGCTTTACTATTATATATTTATAATAGGTATATACTATGTTATATAGTCAATACTATTGTGATATTATTTTAGTAACTATAGGTAATGTTAAAAGTTACAAACCACATATTAATTGCAAAACTTAGTTACATTTCGTTACAAAAAGGTAATAAAATCTTGTGAAAGTTAAATCTAAGCTAAGATAAACAAATATACTACAATGAAATCATAACCAAATATACTTGTAGTTGTGAATCGTAAAAGGTTATCGAATATTAATATGCAGTCAACTAAATATTATTTCTAACTTATAATGGTTATGTTAACGTTTAATTGGTCCATGACTCATTGAAGCTGGACTGAGATGCATTATATGTAGTGAAATTACACCATGAATTTGTTTTGCTGGTCTTAAATGAGAATATTTCTATTTCTAGCTTTGGCTCAGATTTTTTTGAATGTTGTTAGATCGCCTATGTTATTATCTTTATTTTAAATTTGCTAATTGTCTTTATATTTTCGCATTCTGCGTTCAACCAAGGAACGGGTGATCTTTTTCCTTTTACCTATTGCTGAGTGAGTGGAGAAAATTATAGAATTGGTAAAGTTTGCGATATCGCCATTAATATTAGAAAGAAATGATTGTTATTATTATTTAATTTTAAAATGAAAGTCGAATATGAAATAATTGAAGACAGCTTTCTATAGTAACTAATTTAATATTATATAATATATTTTTCTAGCCATATTAGGTACGTATATTTTTGTTTTGATTATTAATATTTTATTCTGTTTGAGATTTAAATATTGTATTTTTATTTATTATTTCATAAATAAGCTTTAATGTAAATTTAATTTATACTAAATACCATAGTTTAGGTTAGGTTTTAACTGTGTAGTATTGCATAAAAATCAGTAGAGCTAATGAACGTGTATCATCGCAGATGTTAGTTTTTCGATTAATTGTCGTTTGCGAGGAAGAGTTTTTTGATCGATTGGCACGTATTAAAATCGAAGTTCAGAAACATTAGAGTTCCTACAATAATTTATTGTTAGTAAAATATTTTTTATAACAGCAGCATCGAAAGTTAAGTTTTCCATAACGCTAAAAGCGTTGAAAAGCAACCTTTTTCCGTCCACTGGGTGGTAAAGTGCATAGAACCCCAAATTGACGGGTGGTAATATAGAAATTTCAAAAAGTATCTAGTGGTAATGTGAAAATCCCAAAAAGCGCTAATCTTATTACGCTTGCTCAACCAGACACCGAAATCTATACCACAGTCCTAACAAAACATACATTTTTGCAGGTTACATCTTATATTTTTTCGCGTCATCTTTAAAGATCTGTTCTGTGTTTCCGATAATAACCCTTCACTCTGACCTTTATTTATCCATCGCCACTGAATTAGTCAAGCTTCACTATAAACGATTCAATAGCGAGATGATCTATAATCTATAACTTCCCTTGTCGTCCAACCATCACAGAAAAATCCCATAAAAAAAAAAGCATTACTGCTATTCTTGCAATCTTGCATAAAGTGTTTAACAAATAAGTTTATTAACCTGATTTTAACTTAAGGTCGTTATATCAAAATTAAATAATATTTCTTTCATGAAATTGTTTTCGTAGAATAGTATGGTTGTTGCATAGATATCTGCATTATCTTTCTACCTATTTATATATCGCATATTAATATGCTGTCAACTAAATATTATTTCTAATATTTTATAGGTCAATTTAGTATATTGAATTTCAAACGTACGTAATTTTTGTGTTTTTTTTACATTGCATTACATACTTGTGTGAAATCTTGGACAAAAAGTCCGAGGAAAAAAATTCCAAGACACATTTTTATTGTCAGATTAAAAGTCCAAAAATAAAAATTATTATTTATGAAAACAAAAACATTTTTAAATAATTATTTATTTATTTCCTTCTTAAATACTTATTTAATTTGATAACTATTTCTTATCCCTATAAAATTACAATTATCACGTTCAAAAAGTCAAAATATCAAAATATAACGTTATATTTTCTTATTATTAATAAAAACATCGATCGATAATAATTTAAAATAAGTTGGTGGACCTTCTTTGGTCGTGAGGTATCTGTGAGTCATGTGGGTGTGGCCTATACATAGGTGGATGAGAATCACCTCGTCTCTTATTTTTTTAATTTTTTTATTACATTAGAAAATAACATCTTAGGGCGATACATAGTTCCCTCATTTCTCCCCTCAGTTGCGCTCATTTATTGATGAAATTACAAATCGTCTGGTGAGTCAGCTTTGGGATAATCCCCCTAAGCTGTGTTCTTACATTCGTTTTTACAATACTCCGAGGGGCTCTGCCCCCTATATTTTTGGCAGTTTGCCTATAATAAATTCTTATTTTTAAGGTTTTTTTTCTTGTAGTGATCCAAGTTACGATTAAATTGGCATTGATTGTCTCTTCCTTTCCTCAGATTCCTTCTTTTTCATGACGTTGACCATGAAGTCTTCTATTACGGTCCATCTTTCTTTTGATTTCACCATCAGTTCGATTAAATTGTCATCGTTGATGTCGTCTACGTCAATTTGATACCTCAATTCTCTGCGACTGGATTCGAAAACGTCACAGATAAACAGAGTGTGATGTGCATTGTCTTCTTTTTGGCTAACGAACCAACAGTTTGGTGATTTCAATTTTTTATATTTATGTAAATAGTATGCAAAACATCCGCGTCCACTAAGGGCTTGCGTAACATGGTAGTTTACATCACCATGCTAGCGGTTTAGACAGTTGTGGATTTACGGAATTATTGTCTTTGTCCATTCTCATTTCCCTTTAGTCTGCCATCTGTCTTGCAACTTTGTTTGGATTTCTCGCTTGGATGTTTCTCTAGCTTCTGTCGTATTTCTTCCTTCTTTTCCAGCCTTATAGTTTTGCATTCTCACCATTGCTTATAGATCTATTGGGGGGGGGGGGGGGCCTTGATAATATGTTAAGGGCGTCGCTTGCAACTGTTCTGTATGCTGATGTTACCCTAAGCATTATGCTTCTTTGGCTTTTTTTGGGATTTCCCATCCTCTAAGGGTCATCTTGTCAGCCCATACTTGGCATCCATAGAGTGTTTGCGAAGTTATGACAGTCGCTAAAAGTCTTCTTTTCCTTGCCTTAGACGCTCCTACGTTAGGCATAATGCGTCTCAAACTTCTAGTCTTTGTTGTCGCTTTGACGGTTAGGTTAACTAGGCTGCTATTTTTGCGTGTACTGAATAGTTCAGTTTTGAATCTAAGTGAACTCCGAGGTACTTTATACTTTATTTTGACTCTATCCTGGTTTCTCTAAGCGATATTTCTAAAGTGTTTTACGTCCTGCGGTTGGTAAAAACTATAGCCTCCGTTTTTTTAATCGCTACTTCTAAGCCTACCTTTTGAAGCAACAGTATCGTGATTTCAGCAGCTGACTCGAATTACGACGACAACAGATATTTATTCTGCAAATGCTAGAACTTCAACTCTTGTTGGCATAATTTCTTTTAGTAGTCCATCGTACAATAGGTTCAACATATAGGTTGGTCCGAGGACTGAGCCCTGTGGTACTCCACTCGTCAGTATTATGGTCTTTTCTGCTTCTCCTGTCCTGTACCTTAATTGTCTGTCTGCACCGTAGCATTCTTTATACGTCAAAGACATGGAAGTATGCTCTTTTTTGACACGGATTTTAATATTCTGCCCCAACATCTATGGTAAGCATTCCAGCGTATTTTTTTCTTCCTTTATTCTTTACGATGTAATTTAGTTTGCTCAGTGCGTCGATAGTTGACTTTCCTTTGCGGAATCTGTATTGGGAGTGGGTAAACCCGCCTGTTTCTTCTAAGTAATCTCTCAGCCTGTTATCTATGGTTTTTTCTAAAAGTTTTCCTGTATTATAGAGCATATATAAGAGCCTGTATGATTAAGGGTTTTCTAGTGATTTTTCTACTTTTCTTATGAGCACTAGTTTTGCATTGTTTTTCGATCGTGTGGGAAAGCACTAAGCAGCCTCGCTTCAGACAGTTAATGAAAACTTCAAGGAATATTTCAGGTTTGTGTTTTATTATTTCTTTCAGTATCTCGTTTAGGACCCCATCAGGTCCAGAGGCTTTGTTGCTTTGAAGAGAGTTTGGAAAAATTTAAAACAGTTTTGAGCCTCCATTAACTTAACTTACGAATGTAAGTTGAATTTGGTTTTTTATTGAATTTATATTTTTTCCTTTGCTATAATCAGTGCATCGTCAGCGAAAAGTTTTATCAGTATGGGTGGAGGGATTTGAGTTGATATTTCATTCATTAAGATGATGAATAATGTTACGCTAATTGATAATCCTTGTACTACGCCATTTTGGTTTGAGAATGGTTGAGATAATGTGTTTTTAATTTTAATCTGAATGGTTCTATCGTAAATGTGATTTTTTTATAAATTTGAGCATGTTTCCATTGATGTCGAATTGTTGTATGATTTTTAGCACCCCGTATCTCCATTCAGTGTCGTATGTTTTTTTTTAGATCAAGGCTAACAAGTATTATATTTTGTTTGTTAATTAATGCGTCAATGATGTCAGTGTGTAAGCTTAATAGTATATCGTTAGTGGATCTATTTTTACAAAAGCCGTGTTAATGTGGTGACAATAAATTATGTTTTTCAAGATACCATATGACTATCTTTTCTATTATTCTACTCATAATGTTCAAAAATGGTATTGGGTGGTAAACTTCGGCGGTGTGCAGGATTTGACCATTTTGCAGTATAACGCACGACTATTGCTTGTTTCCAGTTGTTATAGAAGGTTTCTTGCACCGATAAATTATTTTTTATTTAGAGTAGAATTTATTTAGCATTGAATGGCAAATTTTGAATAAAAACGAACGGAATATCGTCAGGTTCACAACTTTTGTTTTTTTGTGATTCAAACTATTTTTTGATTCAGATAAGTAAAGTAGGTATTTAAATTTTGCAAAATACAGTCGTTATGAATATATTCATGTTTGGTTCGTAAATTATTGAATTATTTTGTATACATTTTTGATTGCAATGAATTCGTCATTGAGTCGTTTATTACTATTACTGCTATTTCATTTGAATTTTTCTATTAGTTTAGTAACTACGTCGAATGGCACCGTAACTATATCACCATAATTAATTAGTATTTTAATTTGCTTTGGGGAGAACCTTTGAATTTTTTTATTTTGCTCTATAACTCATTGGAGCTGGAATGAGATAAAATAGAGGGAGTGCAATTTTCTTTGAATTTGTTTTGCTATTCTCAAGTATATTTCTAGCTTTGGCTCGGATTTTTTTGACTGTTATTAGATCGCCTATAATATTTATTTTTTTTTAAATTTGCTTAATGCCTTCATATTTTCTTTCGCTTATTGTCGCATTCTGCGTTCAACCAAGGAACGGGAGATCTTTTTCCTTTGTATTGTGTTTTACCTATTTCTGAGTGAGCAGAGAGAATTATAGCATTTTTATTTCATTAAATACTTCCATTTCTAAATATGTAACTATGTTAGAACTTGCGATAGACAAGTCAATTGCTGAGGTTTTACCATTGTACTGGTTGAAATGCGTGGGCTAACCATTGTTCAGAAGAATTTATTCATCGTTGTTTAACATGTTTTCAAACAATTTACCAATATTGTTGGTTTTTTCGGAGCCCCACCTGGCCACATAGTGTTGTGGGCATTAATGTCTCCGAGAAAATAAACAGTGTAGATAATTGATTCATTATCTGTATTATATTTTGTTTGTTGGTATTCTGGCTGTTAGATAAATATAAATTGCAGATGATAATAAGGGCTTAATATATGATTATTGGTTCCAGTATCAAGGTCCATAAGAAAGGGGTCACGCAGCTTGTATCAATTATTGTCAAATATTTATTTGCATTAATTGGACTTGCACATTCGGTAGAGGTGTGACCTTTGTCTTTAAAAAAGAAACATGAAACAGTGTCATCAGATAGATAGATAGTTGGCAGAATCGTAGTTTATTAGCATAGATGTCGGTAGCTTTCCAATGTGTCGTATGATATAAACAATGTTCTTCGAAAACTTAGCAAAAGTGGGCAAGTTAATGGAAAAAATTAATTTTGGCAAGTTAAGTTAATTCAATACAATTGCCTTCAGTTAAGTTAAAAGTTACTAAAAAAAATTAACTAGATAAGTTAAAAGTTAAGATAGAAAATAAAATTAACTTAACTCAGTTAAAAAAAAGTTAATTTTTTTTCAAGTCACAATAATCACAAGTCATAAATTGCCCTAGTATTTTTATTTATACAAATATTTACCAAGACGCTTATCAGTATTCTAATATTAATACTATATTTAGTAGTGATGATTAAAATATAATCTGATTATTATGAATTGATGATATTATAACATCAGAAAAATAAATTGCCAAAATCGAAAGAATAAGTTTTCTGTTGGTTCCACGTGATATACAGGGTGATTCTTTTATCATTGAACACTGATTATTTAAAAAAGTATTTACTTTTTTCAAAATATTTTTTTACATAGTTTCAAGTTGTTAAAAAACCAACGTTTTTATTAAAAAATTATATTTTTAAATATTTTTTAACCTTATCGTTTTTTATTTTTTTTACTTTTTTGAATGACAACATAGAGTTTTAATATCATATTCCAATGCAGAATATTTTTCTAATTATTTTGATACGTAAAAATCGAATTTTGGACCAGTAGTTTATGAGTTATAAGTATTTAAAGTTTTGATTGTCAGAGTGGAGTGGTACGGGGTTACCCCGCAAAATGTTTGTCCACTACTCCGCTTGTCTAAACTTTAAATACTTATAACTCATAAACTACTCGTCCAAAATTCGATTTTTACGTATCAAAATAATTAGAAAAATATTCTGCTTTGGAATATGATATTAAAACTCTATGTTGTCATTCAAAAAAGTAAAAAACTTAAAAAATTATAAGGATAAAAAATATTTAAAAATATAATTTTTTAATAAAAATGTCGATTTTTTAACAACACGAAACTCTGTAAAAAAATATTTTCAAAAACATTGATACTTTTTGAAATAATGAGTGTTCAATGATAAAAGAATCACCCGGTATAAAAAAAATTAAAATTAACTTAACTGCACTATAATGATAATTAACTTTAAAAAGTTAAGTTAAAACGATAAAAATTTAACTGAACAAGTTAATAAGTTGAAAACAAAAATAATTAACTAGTTAAGTTAAAAAGTTAAAACAATTTAACATTTCAACTTAACTTAAACTTTTTAACAAGTTAATGCCCACCATTGAAACTTAGTATGTGATCAAGACCATTAGCGGTGATTGAACCGGCTCGTAGGAACGAAATGAGACTTCTAGGTATATTCTATTTTATTTTAACAGTTGTTTTAAAATAAGACTGTTTGGAATATTGGGAAATACGTTTGATTGTATGATACGTTTGTCAAGATTACCTATGTTGTCTTCTTAATTTAATTAACTGGTTGTCGATGGCGAATGGTTATGTATTGGTTATTATTTATGAGTTGATCAACAAATTCTTTTTTTGAAAGATAAATGCAATAACGGCCATTGGAAATCCTGGACGTGAATATGATATTTGTAGGTTGGATTATTTTTCTAAATTGATAATTATGGCATTGGTAAATGTTGCGATATCGACATTAATATAAGAAAGAAATGATTGTTATTATTACTTAATTTGAAATTAAAGTCCAACATGAAATTTTTAAATACAGTTTTCTATAGTAACTAATTTATTATTATTATATATTTTTTTCTAGGAACTTTAAGTACGTATATTTTGTTTTGATTATTAATATTTTTTCTGTTTGAGATTTTAATATTGTATTTGTATTAATAATTTCATAAATTAGCTTAAATATCAATTTAATTTATAGATAAATAATATACTAAATACCATAAGTTAGATTAGGTTGTAACTGTGTATTATTGCATAATAATCGGTGGTGCTAATGAACGCGTATCATCGCAGATGTTAGTTCTTCGATTAATTGTCGTTTGCGAGCAAGTGTTTTTTGATCAATTGGAACGTATTAAAATCTAAGTTCAGAAACATTAGAGTTCCTACAATATAATGTTGTTAGTAAAGTTTTTTTTATAACGCCAGCATCGAAATTTAAGTTTTCCATAACGTTTAAAGCGTTGAAAAGCGACCTTTCCCGTCCACTGGGTGGTAAAGTAGCATATATATGGGTGGCATACAACCCCAAAGTGACGGGTGGTAAAGTAGAAATTTCAAAAAGTACCTAGTGGTAACGTGGATATCCCAAAAAGTGCTAAGCGTATTACGCTTGCTCAACCAGACACCGAAATCTATACCACAGTCCTAACAAAACATACATTTTTGCAGGTTACATCTTATATTTTTTCATGTCATCTCTAAAGACCCGTCCTGTGTTTCCAATAATACCCTTCACTTTGACCTTAATTTACCAATCGTCACTGATTTAGTCAAGCTTCACTATAAACGATTCAATAGCAAGCTGATTCATAATCTCTTCCCTTGTTATCCAACCATCACAGAAAAACCCCATAAAAACTGAAAAGACAATGGTGTCGAAACCTGATTATCTAAATAAATGCATTACTACTATTCTTACATAATGTGTTGAACAAATAAGTTTATTCCTGATTTTAACTTAAGGTTGTTATACCAAAATAAAATAATATATCTTTAATTAAATTGTTTTCGTAGAATAGTATGGTTGTTGAATTACTTTCTATCTATTTACGCGATCGATGAACGCAGAGGCGGCGTGATAAAAAATTAAAAATAGTAGGTACCTATGTGTGGTTCGTGCGGTTGGAAGGCAAATTATTTCAGTTTCGGGTTACGTGTGCTTCACCTATAGCCTTCAAATGTGAAGTATATTAAAATAAATGTCAACATTATTTTTAAAAATACTCGAAAATATAAACGTAGAAATATAATAATTGTCATACTATATAATATTATGAATGTTCACATATCGTACGTCATTAATATCTTATACTGTTTCACTATCAGTATAAATAGATAAAACCTGCAATGACGAACATTATTTCAAATTTAATATAATTTATTTATCAATGATTAATTGTATATTTTGTATATTTTCTACAGATACCATTTGTAAGTATTGTATGTTTTATTGTCTTATTTGTAATTTCTATTCTTCTAAAATGATCATATGATAAATCAAAAATTAACTAGGACATAATATACATTGTTAGTAGTTTTTCAGACTCGTTTTATCTTTATCACTGCATTTTATATGATTAAAATCACTAATAATATGTAATGTTGTTATATTATTCGAGATCTTGTTTATAATTATTTCTAAGTATTGTGCATATCCAGATATCGTTGTGACTTTATTAAAACAGATAATATAAATATTTTTATATATAAATAAATTGCACCATACTATTTAATAAAATAAAAAATAATAACTTTAATCAGTAAAAGGTTAGAAAACATCTGCAACAATCAAAATACTTTTCCCCCAAATATCTATAGAGTCATTACATTAATCATAGTATGCTTGTAATCTATTTATGAAAAATATTATGTATCTTCATAGTTAGAAATTAATTGAACGTTATCATTTACAGTCCAGAATGGTACGTATTTTTTTTTATGTAAAGAAAGAACTTGGTTATGTTTTTTAAATGAAAATTATCATTAATAACAATATTAGATTTTGACAGGAGCGTGAACGTGTCAACGATAATATAATCTGTTTTGAGACAGTAAAACTAATTGTATTTGTCACATTGTTATTTAATAAAAAAATAAATAGATAGATAGGTAACGAAAAAAATTAACAATCTGTATAAAAAACAATGTACCTTCATTACAAATTAATAAAATTGAAAAAATTATTTTTTTTTTTGTAAGCATTAAAAAAAAAAAAATTGAGAATTCAAAATTTGTTTAATTATAGTCCAGCGGTTCCCATCCGGGGGTATGAGTACCCCAAGGGGTACTCACGATGATCTCAAGGGGTACGCAAAAAAAAAGGTTAGGTTAAAAAGGTAAAAAGATAAAATACACTGATACTGATGAATATGTAAAATATGGATTTTCATATGTAGGAGATTTTGACTATCCTAAACCTAAGTGTTTGTGTGTGGTGAAGTATTGTCGAATAGCTGCATGAAACCTTCTCTGGTCATAAGACAATTAGAAACAAAACATGCTGATTATAAAAATAAAGAATGTGATTTTTTTAAACGTTTAGCTAGAAGCAATGAAAATACTTCGATTTTGACGTCATATATAAAGCCAGCTAATAAAGAAGACTAAAACGCGATTGAAGCTAGGTAGTTATCGTATAAATTATCGTATTGCAAAATGTGATAAGAATCATACAATAGCTGAAAATTTGATTTCTTCTTGTATAAAAGATACCGTTCAGTGTATATTTGGAGAAGAGAACGTGAAAAAGATAAACAGTATTCCTCTTTCAAATAATGCAATTTCTAGTCGAATTCAGGATATGCCTAAAGATATTGAGTTGACAGTAATAGATAGAATAAAAAACAGTAACATTTTCGCTATTCAAGTTGATGAAATCACCGATGTTATTAATTTCGCAGTTTTACTTTTTACTGAAAGGTATTTAAATAATATTAAAGTCGAAGAAAATGTTTTGCTTTGTCATTTATTGTCTGAACGCACAACCGTTGAAGATATTGAATAATGCTATTGATTGTGATTTCAAAAAAATGAGTATTAGTTGGTCCAATTTTTGTGGACTTTTTACCGATGGTGGAAAGTCAATGTCAGCTATATATACTGGTCTTGGAGGTTGCTTTATGAAAATAGTTACTAATATAAACTGGAGTCATTGTTTGTATTCATCGACAGAGTTTAGCATCTAAAAACCTTCCAGGGGAACTAACACTCGTACTTGATGAAGCTGTTAAATTAGTTAATTTTATAAAAGCAAGGTCTAAAAATTCGAGAATATTTAAAGCTTTATGCGAAGACATGATGATTCCTCATTCAAGTTTACTTTTTCACTCAGAAATTAGGTGGCTATCCCGTGGCAAAGTACTTGCACGTTTATTCGAACTAAGACATGAAGTCCAAATATTTTTTGAAGATCATTTTTTTCAATTATCTCCAAAATTACATTACTGCAATTGGCTTCAGGCGCTTGCGTATTTATCTGATATTTTTTTACAAATAAACAATTTAAATTTGGCACTTCAAAAAAATTCAGTAACGATTTTCAGTGTTTCGTATAAAATTAAATCAATGGTTAAAAAAATAGATTTTTGGAGGGTATGTATTGAAAATGACCAACCTGAGGTATTTGAAACGTTACACAACTTTCTATCTGAAAATAAGCTAGTTATGTCTCGGGAAATTAAGAAAAACATAATAACTGAACATCTGAAAGGGTTAAAAATATATTTCAAAAAATACTTTTCCAAACCTGAAAAAGAAAACAATTGGATTTCAAATTCTTTTAATGAAGAATTCTTTCAAAAAGTTACATCTTTATCGATCGTAGAAAAAGAAAACTTGAAAGAACTTTCATGTGACACAACTTTAAAAAGAGAGTTTAAGAGAAAACAACTTATTAATTTTTGAGTAGATATTAGAAACGAATATGAACTACTCTCTGACAAGGCAATTGAGTTCCTATAGCCATTTACTAGTACGGAGTTGGTCGAAAGAGCGTTTTCTTCATATAGGTACCTTATTAAAAGTAAGTATAGAAATAAACTAAACGCAGCTCCAGATTTTAGATTATATCTCGCATCATTTGAACCTGATATTAAAAAACTATGTAATTTGAAACAAGGTTAAGGGATTAGTGGGGATTTACAATGATGTGTTTTCTTTTGTATTTGTCTGTGTACATGATAAGTTGTCGAAATAATACTTCGATTTTAAACATCAGTAGGTACCTAGCCTCCCAATTGAAAAGTGAATCTATTGTTGGTGCATTAACGAGGTAAAATTCCTAGTAGTTTTAAAAAGTACAGGGAAAAACAGAAAAAAATTAAGTTGTAATTTCAATCTTTTTAGTTTTTTTTTTATAAATAAAAAACTTAAAATGCTAACTTAAACTAAAAAAACTTCAACATTTAGTACAAAGCTCCTAATATATTGTTACAATTAAAGTTAAAAAATAATAAAAAAACTTAGTTACAATTTTACAATACAAGGTTCCCCATAAGTTTACAATATCATAGTAGTTGAAAAATATTAAAATTACTTATAAACGTTTTTTTTTTATAACCATTTAAAGTTTAAATTTTAAAAAACATTATTTAATTGAAGATTTATAATTTTTTTATTTTTTAAAGATGTATGAAACGTTTAAAATGTAGAGCTAAGGATTGAAATTTTAAAGCAAGGTTCTACGTAAATAAGTAATTCTGCTGCAACAGAAATTTAAAAACTGTACAAACACAGTTTCATTATATATTGTTATTTTAAGTTCAAATATTGATGAAATTAAATATTAAACAATCAAGAATAACAATTTTAGTTATAATTGTAACTCAAAAATATTATTCGAGGGTACTAATTTCTAGAGTATACATTATTATATTCTAATATAAATAGTTAATGACGTCATTACCTAATGACTTATATTAATATTCATACCTTATAATAAATTATATATACCTACTTAATTAAATAGTAAAGAGTTTTATAGTCAATTTTATTTTTGTAGGAATTTAAACAAAAACCCTAAAAAAATTGAAAAATTCAATCGTAAATAGATAACGCAGATATAAACATTTGTAGAAAATTGCAAGTATTTGCAATGATTTGTATTTGAGTTGCAGCAGAATAAAAAAATCGATTTTGTCGAAAACTGATTATGCGTGAAATGTCTATAAGGCCCGTATATTTTAGATTCACTAAAAAAAAAACATAATATATACATTATAGTAAAATCAATACCGTTCATTGCTCTTGTCGGAGTTTTATCAATAATATTAAAAAAAAAATAAGTAGAATACCTGTCCTTTAAAATACTTTGTAATATAGGGCATAGGCTAACACACAAACTCTATTCAATATTAAAGTAAATTTCATAGGATTTGCTCAAGTGATCAAATTACATTGAACCAAATAACAAATTCATTTGAAACATTTAAGACTTTTCTTTGTATAAAATTATAAATAAAGATTAACTAATTAATGAAATAATTTGTCAGTGAAAGTTGTATTGAACAGTAGAAAAAATATTTGATAGAACAATAATAATAAAATGACCGAAAATCGATACCTAGAATTTTTAAGTTTTGCGAAGGGAAAACTTATTCCATAGTTACTAACTTAGTAATTGTGTGAATTTGTTCCTTCCTAACCAGGAACAAGCCATAAGCGCACAAATAAATTGAAAGATTCTTTTCACAAATCAACAAGTATTGAAATTATGAAATAATATACAACTAGAAATTTCTTCTTTGAAATATTAAATGTGACATACATTACTATTGTGATTCGAAAGTATTGTCACTATTAAATTACTGAAATCTATGCATATAATATTAAAAAGGTTGTAGAGAAAAATAATTATTTTAAAACGAATAGTCAAATTATAGAGTTTTGCACCAAAATAAATCATATTATTTTTGCTGTATAAAAGGTCACAAAATAAAAAGTTCATTAGTTATGTATATTACTATAGCGGCCGGTGTGCCTCGATGCGTTATACTTATAATAATAAAATACCTACTCTCGCAAAATTATTATTATTTTAATTCGAAGTCTATTAAAATCGGCGGTACTTATCTTTGCAATTGTAATTAAAATATATTATAACCATGATTTTATTATAATAATTAACTAATTAGTTAATTTTATTAATACGTATTATATATATATAGTTAAATTATCCAACACAAATTGTTGGAATCTCTATAGAAATATGAACACAATATTGCTTTAACAACATTAAATAATTATTGTATGTTCAATATTATGATATTATTGAATAGCTGTTAGAAATGCAATGTTTAATTTCCAATCAGTAGAAATAGACATACAATATCGTTATAATAACATTGAATTGTTATTGTATTTCCAACATTATGATAGTATTGAATTAAAAATTTAATATTAAATTCCAAATATTGTTTAAAGAACATTGGAATTATATTACATATTAAACAAAGTATAAATATTGAATACATCATTTCAATTCAACATTAAATAATCAATATGGAGACAATATTACGGGAATATATGTATACATTTTCAATTTTAAAATAAAATAATGATACAATGTTTATTTAATATTAAATTTACAATATTAATTTATCAATGGACAACCAATATCCATTTAATATTGGCATTGCATAATTGCTATCTGGGATATTATTAGTCATTGATTAAAAATTGCTTACCTGAATAACATCTTTCAATGACGGAGTACCTATAATGAAAGTCTTCTAAACATTAGTGCTATTAATAGGTTCACTTATTTATTATTTTCCGAAAACTGAAAATATTGACTAATAAAATTTAAAAAAAAAAAATGTTTGTTATACTGAATTATTATAAATATATATTAGCCTTAAACTACGTGTTTATAATGTTTAATTCTATGCATGGCCTGATAGTAGACATATAAGTATAAATATGATATTACTAAGAACTCTAGTTCATATAATAAGTTCAAATGATTTTTCTACCCTAATTATTACGTTTCGAAACTTATATTCTTCCGAAAAACATAAAAATTCATTGCGAATTTCAAATATATCACTTAATTTTCCACTATAATCATAATATTTTATGAATATTTTATAATTATAAAATATATTCTACAATTATTTTAATCATCGGGTATTCTCTGTCTATTATAGAAATAGGTAAATTGATTTAATTTTAAATAATTATATAATTTCAAACGATTTATACTATGTATCTTAAATATGCTTAAATTGTATTCAAATATTTATTTATATCCAACATGATTTAAATAAGTAGCAAGACTTCATTTTTTAAAATCTCTGCATTCAATTTTCCGAGTTTCTGAAAAAAAAAGCTGTTAGTTATAATCTATTATAATTAAATATTAATTTTAAACTACGTGTTTATAATGTTTAACTCTACGCATGGCCTGATAGTAGACATATAAGTATAAATATGATATTACTAAGAACTCTAGTTCATATTATAAGTTCAAATGATTTTTCTACCCTAATTATTACGTTTCGAAACATAAATTCTTCCGAAAAACTTAAAAATTCATTGCGAATTTCAAATATATCACTTAATTTTCCACTATAATCATAATATTTTATGAATATTATATAAATATAAAATATATTCTACAATTATTTTAATCATCGGGTATTCTCTGTCTATTATAGAAATAGGTAAATTGATTTAATTTTAAATAATTATATAATTACAAACGATTTATACTATGTATCTTAAATATGCTTAAATTGTAATCAAATATTTATTTATATCCAACATGATTTAAATAAGTAGCGAGACTTTATTTTTTAAATCTCTGCATTCAATTTTCGAGTTTCTAAAAAAAAAAGCTATTAGTTATAATCTATTATAATTAAATATTAATTTTAAACTACGTGTTTATAATGTTTAACATTATGCATGGCCTGATTGAAGGCATATAAGGATGAATATGTTATAAACAAGAACTCTAGTTCAAATTAATTTCAAATGATTTTCCTACCCTCATTATTATTATGTTTTGAAAATCATATTCTACCGAAAAACTTAAAAAATCATTGAAAACATTTCAAATAAATTACTAGATTTTGCTCTTTAATCGTTACATTTTATGAATAATTTATAATAATTATAAAATACATTATACAGTCATTAATTATTATTTGGTATTCTTTTTTTATGATAAGCGCAACGTAAGTTGAATTAATATTGAATCATTATTTAATATCACATGATTTATAATATGCATCTTAAATATATTTAAAGGTAAATCATATGTTTATATAATATTCAACATAATTGAGATAAGAAGTGTGATTTTATTTTTTAAATATCTGCCTCTCTATGGAAGGCCACTAAAAGATTAACCAAAATTAAAGAGCTATCTCCACACCTCCTAAAAGAAAATAATACCTTAGCAGTAACCGACATTGAAAAGTCTATCTTGTTCGGTGAGCACTTAGAATCCACATTCAAAAACCACCAATATCCAAGACCTGATCCTAGTCATACAGATAAAGTCAACAATTTCCTCTCGTCTCCTCTACCCATGTCCCTTCCCACCAAACCTATATCTCCAGGTGAAATCAGTAGTATCATTAAAAAACTTCCGATCGGTAAAGCTCCAGGTTATGATCTTATCACCAACAAAGTTTTTAAAAATCTCTCCGAGAAAGGGATATTATTATTAACATTTATTTATAATTCCATGCTGCTTCTATCATACTTTCCTGCCATCTGGAAAATTGCTGTCGTAAATCTCATTCCGAAAGTCGGTAAACCTAAAAACATGGTTACCTCTTAGAGACCCATTAGCTTGCTGCCCACCTTAGGCAAACTCTTTGAAAAATGTCTCCTCAAGAGAATCAGACCCATCTTATCTGAGCATAATATTATAGGTACCTAATACTCAATTTGGTTTTCGATCAAAACATTCGACTCTGCATCAAGTACACCGTCTAACTGACACGATTGCCTCTGCGCTCGAAAATAAAAAATACTGTACAGGTCTTTTTCTCGACGTCGCACAGGCGTTTGATAAAGTATGGCATAATGGACTTCTATTCAAACTAAAACAATTTATGCCAGCTCCACTATACCTTATCCTAAAATCATATTTAGAACGCAGAAAATTCAAGGTCAGACACGGCAATGTTTTTTCTCCGCTGTTTAACATCGAAGCAGGTGTCCCTCAAGGTAGCGACTTCTCACCTGACTTATATAACATCTTTACATTGGACATCCCTAAAACCGACAACACTCTACTTGCTACATTTGCCGACGATACTGCTATCCTCTCAAGTAATAGTGACATAACTATAGCTGCACAACACCTTCAAGAACATTTAAATCTTATAGATAACTGGGCCAATAACTGGATGATTAGTATAAACGAGAGTAAATCTTCCGAAGTCACTTTCGCTCTACGCCCTGGCATTTGCCCTACCATCAAACTTAAAGACAAAAGTATACCTATCTCGAACGAGACAAAGTATCTAGGTATAATTTTAGATAAACGTTTAACTTGGAAACCCCATCTCCAAAACAAAAGGAAACTTGCCAACAGTAGACTCCATCTCTTCCGACCTCTTCTTAAATCTAAACTTAATCTAAAAACCAAAATGTTATTGTATAATACAATGATCAGACCTGTCTGGTCGTATGGTATTCAAATATGGGAGATGGCCAAACCCTCAAACATTCGCCCCATCCAATCTTTCCAAAAATTACCCTACGTACTTTAACTGGTGCTCCATGGTACATGACAAACCTTTCACTTCACAACGACCTCAAAGTAACTAATGTCAATGACTACGCCAAAATTCACTACCACCGTTTCCACTCCCAACTCAACTCCAGTACTAATCCTATCATTAAAGATATGGCTTCACTGCATATCCCAGGCAACCCCTCTCGCAGGCTCAAACGAAATTGGATCGAGATCTTCGAGATCTCCTTAAGTGATCTAAATCCAACTATAAGTTCTTAGGTGTTACCAATGGGTGACTTCCTTAAAAGTTGTTATTTTTAAAAAAAAAATTATGTATATATTCTATATCAAAATTACTAAATGTGCTTGTTGTACAGATTGTTTTTGAAAAAAATAGAAAAATGAAATAAAATATCTGCCTCAATTTTCCGAGATTTTATAAAAATAAAACTGTTAGTTATAATCTAATATAAATATATAATATTAACCTTAAACTTCGTGTTTATAAAGTTTAATTCTATGCATAGCATGATAGTAGACATATAAGGATGAATTATGTTATAACTGAGAACTCTAGTTCATATTAAGTTCAAATGATTTTCCTACCCTTATTATTCTGTCTCAAAAATCATATTTTAGCGAAAAACTTAAAAATTCATTGCAAACATTTCAATACATCACTTGATTTTCCACTCTAATCATAACATTTTATGAATATTTTATAATTATGAAATATATTATACACTTATTTTTATTATCGGGTATTCTTTGTCTACTATAGTACAACGTATGTTTATTTAATTTTAAATAATTATATGATTTTAAATGATTTATACTATGTATCTTAAATATGTTTGAATTTTAATCTTATATTTTTTTATATTCAACACGATTTAAATATGTAGTGTGATTTTTTTTTAAATATCTGCATTCAATTTCCAGATTTTTTTTAAAAATAAAACTGTTAGTTATAATCTATTATAATTAAATTTTAACCTTAAACTACCTATTCATAATGTTTAATTCTGTGCATGGCCTGATAGTAGACATATAAGTATGAATATGTTATAACCAAGAATACTTTTTCAAATTAAGTTCAAATTAGTTTTCTACCCTAATTATAACGTTTCAAAACTTATAATCTAACGAAAAACATAAAAATGCATTGCGAATTTTAAATATATCACTTGATTTTCAACTTTAATCATAAAATTTTATGAATATTTTATAATTATAAAATATATTATATACAAATTAATTATTATCGGGTATTCTCTGTCTATCATAGGGGAACGTATGTTAATTTAATTTTAAATAATAATTTAATTTTCCACAATTTATAATATGCATCTTAAATATGTTTAAAGTTTAATCTAAAGTTTATATTATACTCAACGTAATTTAGATAAGAATTGAGATGTTATTTTTTAAATCTCTGCATTCAATTTTCCGAGTCTAAAAAAAAAAAGCAGTTTGTTAAAATCTATTATAATTAAATATTAACCTTAAAATACGTGTTTATAATGTTTAATTCTATGCATGGCATGATAGTAGACATATTGGTATGAACATGTTATAAATAAGAACTCTATTTCAAATTATGTTAAAATTATTTTTCTTCCCTTATTATTATGGTTTGAAAATTATATTCTCCCGAAAAACTAAAAAATTCTTTGCAAACATTTCAAATAAAGCAATTGGTTTTTCACTTTAATCATAACAATTTTTAAAGTTTTTATAATAATCAAATATGTTATACACTTATAAATAATAATTATCGGGTATAATCTGTCTATAATAGATCAACGTAAGTTGATTTAATATTATATCAATATTTTATTTTACACTATTTATAATATAATAATATGTATCTTAAATATATTTAACGTTTAATCATATATTTATATAATATTCAACATAATTTAGATAAGAAGTGTTATTTTATTTTTTAAATATCTAAATACAATTTTCCGAATTTCTAAGAAAAAAAAAATATTAGTTATAATGAATTAACCCTGAAAATTATATTCTACCGATAAACTAAAAAAAACATTGCAAACATTTCAAATAAATCAATTGATTTTCGATTTTAATCATAAAAATTTATGAATATTTTATAATTATAAAATATATTATTCACTCATTATATACTATCGGGTATTTTCTGTCTATAATAGGCCTAAGTGAGTTGAATAAATTTTAAATAATTATATAATTTCAAACGATTTATACTATGTATGTTATATTTATATTATATCCAACATGATTTAAATAAGAAGTGTGATTTTTTTTTTTTAAATATCTGATTATTTTTTCCGAGTTTCTAAAAAAAAAAACCTGTTAGTTATAATCTATTTTTTAATTATTCACCTTAAACTACGTTTTTATAATGTTTAATTTTATGCATAGCCTGATAGTAGTCATATAAGTATGAATATGTTATAACTAAAAACTCTATTTCAAATTATCTTCAAATGATTTTTTTACCCTAATTCTTATGTTTCGAAATTGATATTCTACTAAAAAAATTGAAAAATCATTGCAAGCATTTCAAATCAATCACTAGATTTTGCACTTTAATCATAACATTTTGTGAATATTGATTATATAAATATAAAATATATTTTACTCTTATTAATAAAAACTATCGGGTATTCTCTGTCTGTTATAGTACAACGTAAGTTGATGAAATTTTATATAATAATATAATTTCACACGATATATAATATGCATCTAAAATATATATAAAGTTTAATCTTATAATTATATAATATTCAACCTAAATATTTAGATAAATATTGTGATTTTATTTTTTAAATATCCGCATTCAATTTTCCGAGTTTTTTAAAAAATAAAACTGTTAGTTATAATCTATTATAATTATATAATATTAATCTTAAACTTCGTGTGTATAAAGTTCAATTCTGTGCATAACCTGATAGAAGACATATAAGTATGAATATGTTTTGACTAAGAACACTATTTCAAATTAATGTCAAACGAGTTTCTACTCTAATTATTATGTTTCGAAACTTATATTCTACCGAAATACTTAGAAATTCATTGCAAAAATTTCAAACTAATAACTTGATTTTCCACCTTAATCATAAATTGTGATGAATATTTTATAATTATAAAATATATTATACACTTATATTTATTAACGGGTATTCTTTGTCTACTATAGTAATACGTAAGTTGATTCAATTTTAAATAATTCTATAATTTCAAACGATTTATACTATGTATCTTAAATATGCTTAAATTGTAATCTAATATTAATTTATATCCAACATGATTTAAATAATCAGCGTTATTTTATTTTTTAAATATCTGCAGTCAATTTTCCGAGTTTTTTAGAAATAAAACTTTTAGTTATAATCTATTATAATTATATAATATTAACCTTAAACTTCGTGTTTATAAAGTTTAATTGTATGCATGGCCTGATTGTAGACATATAAGGATGAATTATGTTATAACCAAGGACTCTAGTTCATATTAAATTCAAATGATTTTCCAACCCTTATATAATGTTTCGAAACTTATATTTTACCGAAAAACCTAAGAATTAATTTCAAACATTTCCTAAAATCACTTTATTTTCCATTTTAATCATAAGATCTTATGAATTTTTTATAATTATAAAATATATTATACACTTATTAATTATTATCGGGTATTCTCTGTCTATAATAGAGCAAGGTAAGTTGAATTAATATTAAATCATTATTTAATTTAACTCTGATTAACATATGCATTTTAAAATTTTCAATATATTGAAAGTTTAATCTTATGTTTGTATAATATTCAACATAATTTAGATAATAAGTGAGATGTTAGTTTTTAAATCAATTCAATTTTCCGAGTTTCTCAAAAAAAAAAAGCTGTTAGTTATAATCTATTATAATTAAATATTAACCATAAACTACGTGTTTATACTGTTTAATTCTATGCATAGCCTGATAGTACACATATAAGTATGAATATGTTTTAACTAAGAACTCTATTTCAAATTAAGTTAAAATGATTTTTCTACCCTTATTATTATGTTTCGTAAATTATATTCTACCGAAAAACTAAAAAAATATTTGCCAACATTTCAAATACATCAATTGGTTTTCCACTTTAATCATAACAATTTATGAATATTTTATAACTATAATATATATAATACATTTGTTAATTATTATCGGGTATTCTATGTCTATCATAGAGAAACGTAAGTTGATTTATATTAAATAATTATTTAATTTAACACTATTTATAATATGTATCTTAAATAAATTTTAAGTTTAATCTTAAGTTTATATTATATTTAACATAATTTAGATAAGAAGTGTGATTTTATTTTTTTTTAAATCTGCATTCAATTTTTCGAGTTTTTATAAAAATAAACTGTTAGTTATAATCTATTATAATTAAATCGTAACCTTAAACAACGGGCTTATAATGTTTCATTGTATGTATTGCTTGATAGTAGACATATAAGTATGAATATTTTATAAATAAGAACTGTATTTCAAATTTAGGTCAAATGAATTTTCTACCAAATTACCTGTTTTCTACCGAAAAACTAAAAAATTCATTGCAAACATTTCAAATATGTCAATTGATTTTTCAATTAATTCAATTAAAAAAAAAAATTTACAACTTTTGATGAATATTTTATAATTATAAAATATATTAAACACTTATTTATTATTATCGGATATTTTCTGTCTATAGATAAACTTTGTAAGTTGATTTAATTTTAAATAATTATTTAATTTTACACTAGTTATTATAATATGCATCTTAAATACATATTAAGTTTAATCTTAAGTTTATATTACATTCGACATAATTTAGACAAAAAGTGAGATGTTATTTTTAAATCTCTGCATTCAATTTTCCGAGTTTCTAAAAAAAAAAAGCTGTTACTTATAATATATTATAATTAAATATTTACTTTTAACTACGTGTTTATAATGTTTAATTCTATTCATGGCTTGATACTAGACATATAAGTATGAATATGTTATAACTATGAACTCTATTTCAAATTAAGGTCAAATGATTTTTCTACCCTTATTATTATGTTTCAAGAATTATATTCTAACAAAAAACTAAAAAATTCTTTGCCAACATTTTGAATAAATCAATTGGTTTTCCACTTTAATCATAACAATTTATGAATATTTTATAATTATAAAATATATTTTACACTGAATTATAATTATTATCGGGCATTCTCTGTCTATTATAGTTGAACGTAAGTTGATTTAATTTTAAAAATTACATAATTTCACACGATTTATAATATGCATCTTAAATAAATTTTTAGTTAAATCTTAAGTTTATATTATATTCAATATAATTTAGATAAGAAGTGTGAATTAATTTTTGAATATCTGCATCCAATTTTCCGAGTTTTTTTAAAAATAAAACTGTTAGTTATAATCTATTATAATTAAATATTAACCTTATACTACGTATTTATAGTGTTTAATTTTATGCATGGCATGATATTAGACATATAAGTATAAATATGATATAACTAAGAACTCTAGTTCATATTATAAGTTCAAATGATTTTTCTACCCTAATTATTATGTTCTGAAATTTATATTCAACTAAAAAACTTGAAAACCATTGCAAACATTTCAAATAATTCACTAGATTTCGCACTTTAATCATAACATTTTATAAATATTTTATAATTATAAAATATATTTTACACTGAATTATAATTATTATCGGGCATTCTCTGTCTATTATAGTTGAACGTAAGTTGATTTAATTTTAAAAATTACATAATTTCACACGATTTATAATATGCATCTTAAATACATTTTAAGTTTAATCATGGCCTGATAGTAGACATATAAGAATGAATATGTTCTAACCAAGAACTCTATTACAAATTATGTTCAAATGATTTGTCTACCCTAATTATTATGTTTCAAAATTTAAATTCTACCAAAAAACTTAAAAATCAATGCATACATTTCAAATAAATCACTTGATTTTCCACTTTAATCATAACATTTTATGAATATTTTTAATTATAAAATATATTATACACTTATTAATTATTATCCGGTATTCTCTGTCTATAATAGATGAACGTAAGTTTATTTAATTATAAATAATTATTTAATTTTACACTAATTATAATACGCATCTTAAATATATTTAACGGTTAATCATATGTTTGTTTAATATTCAATATAATTTAGATAACAAGTGTGATTTTATTTTTAAATATCTGCATTCAATTTTCCTTGTTTTTTTTAAAATAAAACTGTCAATTATTATAATTGATTATAATTAAATTTTAACCTTAAACTACGTGCTTATAATGTTTAATTCTATGCATAGCCTGATAATACTTATAAGTATAAGTATGACTTATAAGTATGAATATGTTATAATTAAGAACTCTATTTTATATTAGGCTCAAATGATTTTTCTACCCTAATTATTATTATCATGTTTCGAAATTTATATTCTACCGGAAAACTTAAAAATTCGTCGCAAATATCAAATAAATCACTTGATTTTTCACTCTAATCATAACATTTTATGAATATTTTATAATTATGAAATATATTATACACTTATTTTTATTATCGGGTATTCTTTGTCTACTATAGTACAACGTATGTTTATTTAATTTTAAATAATTATATGATTTTAAATGATTTATACTATGTATCTTAAATATGTTTGAATTTTAATCTTATATTTTTTTATATTCAACACGATTTAAATATGTAGTGTGATTTTTTTTTAAATATCTGCATTCAATTTCCAGATTTTTTTTAAAAATAAAACTGTTAGTTATAATCTATTATAATTAAATTTTAACCTTAAACTACGTATTCATAATGTTTAATTCTGTGAATGGCCTGATAGTAGACATATAAGTATGAATATGTTATAACCAAGAATACTTTTTCAAATTAAGTTCAAATTAGTTTTCTACCCTAATTATAACGTTTCAAAACTTATAATCTAACGAAAAACATAAAAATGCATTGCGAATTTTAAATATATCACTTGATTTTCAACTTTAATCATAAAATTTTATGAATATTTTATAATTATAAAATATATTATATACAAATTAATTATTATCGGGTATTCTCTGTCTATCATAGGGGAACGTAAGTTGATTTAATAATAAATCATTATTTAATTTTACACTAATTAAAATATGCTTCTTAAATTTATTTAAAATTTAATCTTATGGTTATATTATATCCAACATGATTTAACTAAGAAGTGTGATTTTATTTTTTAAATAATATCTGCATTCAATTTTCCAAGTATTGCTAATACTACTTCGCCTTTTCTATGAAGATTAGTAATGTTTTTCTAACGTTCTGTTGTACGCTTTATTTCGCTGGTTTTAGTTACTTTTATTCTCCTTTTCAATGACCATTTTTCTTTAATTTCAGAATTAATACATCTTAGCGTGTTCTCATAGGTGCTGAGTATTTCACTTATTTTGTCTTTCACATTTTTGGCTGTTTCTTTTGCTAGGTAATCTGATTTTTCATTCCTTCTATGTTGCTGTTTTCGGGTATCCAGAGAATGGTTATTTTGTTTTCGTAGTTATTTTCTGTTTCTTTTATTTTTGATATAAGACTGTTGATGTTTTTATGGCTACTAAGCACATTACAGAGCTTAATGAGTCGGTGAATATGACATAGTTACTGGGTAGTTGAGAGTTTTTTTATGTATTCTATAGCTGTGTATATTGCTAACATATCGGCAGAAAATATGCCGTAATTATTATTTTTGTTTTTTTTTTTTTTTTTGAAAATTATGAGCGATAATAGCTATAGCAGAACCATTTTCAGTTTTTGACGCAACAGTATAAATATGCTTGAAATTGATAAATTCTTCAATTAGTTCATAAAATAGTTGTTTATAGAGGAGGTTGATGATGTACTTATTTTTTCTTATTATTGCTTAAAGATGTATTCAGAGATATTTTTTGATTTTTCCATGTAGGGGTGTTGGGTATTTCATAATTTGTAATGTATTTTAGATTGATTTGGTGTTCCTTTGAGAGTTTATTTATTCTTCTGTATATTAGTTGTTTTAGATTTATGTTGATGTTATATGTATTATTGTATCGGGGTTTGAATATTGTGTGGTAAGTAGATTTATTTTGAGTATTAATTTGTGTCTTCTATATTTTAAAGATGCTAACCGGCAATTACGTATATATTTTCTATGCGAATGTTAGTTCCCACACGAGATATTGCAGGTAAAAATTACCCCTGGATATCCGTACGTAAGTTCCTACACGAAAAAAAATTATACCAAACACCAAGTCTGGGCAAAGAAAAGTAACTTAACTTAATTTAAAGTTAACATTTTCTTATTTTCATTTAAAAATTTCAGACACATAATAATGTTTATATAAATTGCTTATAATTTTAACTTTTAATTCGTTAATGCTCAGCCTTGCCAAACACAAACTTCCTTCCCACTTTATTCAGATTTAGGACTCGCAAATAACTTCGAATAATATTTATTTATTTATTTGATGAAACATATTTACAATCTGTATTTATAGTAATACAATAGGTAAATGTGAGGGTGATGATTGGCAGGAAGGGGAAGTCGCTCAATGACGGCACCCCATGGGAAAGTGAATTTAAGGAAAGAGTAGGTCCCTACACCAGTTCCTTTTCAGACGTCTGGGTCGATTACCTGGAATTTGATTGGATGAAAGTTGGATGATTATAGACGCCGTGCAGGAGTACAACTAGTGCTCCGGGTTGACTATTTATAAAGTACTTACAGAATATTACTACGCACGTTTCAATGGTATTTTAAGAAAAAATATTTGTTATTTGATATTCGTATTTGAAATTGTAACACAATTAATGTAATAAGTTCAATCAATATTTTGAAAACAATGCTTAAAGTTGTTATCAGCTATATTGCCTATACAGTATAGGTACTGGCGTACTGCATGTCTGCACTCTGCTTCTGCATATACTAACTGAAAGTATCAAACAACTAATATTTTTAAATAGTTATTATTTGGTACTTATTTGTGAAAACTGAAATACACAATGAGTGATTTAATATTACATTATGGTTTTCAAACTATTTTCTCTAATAAAAAATATAATAAAGATAAGTCATTAAATTTACTTAAAAGTGGACATGTCATAAATGTCCAAGAACTCAAAACTGTTATGGGTCCATGTTTTATAAGTGGTCAAGTTATAAGACAAGCTTCTGCTACTTCTCCACCTTACAGAGTAAAGATTGAAGTAAGTTCAACAATAATTGTTTTTTTTATTAATAGTGTTCTGCGTGTTACTTATGAAATAAGTACCTAATACTATGTATTTAAAAAATGTTAGTATATAAATATATTATTAATTTTTAATTTAAAGTTTTACATTTTTTTTTTACTTTATAATAAACTCATAATATGAAAGATAAACAAAATAAACATACCTACCAATTTTAAATACATTAGTTAAAAATATTCCAAAACTATTTCATTACAATTATAATTAAGACAAGTACCTAGGTTGATACTAAATACTAATACTTGTATTTTGAACTGTTGTCAACAAATGTTTACTTTGCCTATTTTATTAGCTTGATGGTTCAAGGGTAATCAAGTCTGCAAACTGTGAATATGCTGCTGGGGCTGGTGAAAAATGTAAACACATTGGTGCTGTTTACTACTATATTGTAGTGATAACGTCGCCTACAGGTATCAGTAGTCAAGGATGACGTTTGGAAGGTGACTCTTGAGTTAATTTAAACAACGTGGAATTTTTCTTAGTTAGATTATTTGATTATTTATTTTGACAAAACATATATATTTATTTATAACATGAAAACTAAATTTATTTAAATATTTAAGTATTCTGAATGACTAGAATAAATTCGGTTTGACTCGAATATTTTCTAAGTTCAATTAATTTAATTTAAAGAATTTTTCTAAGTCCAATAAATTAAATTAAAGAACAGACTGGCGTGAAGGTGCTCTGGCTAGTCTGGTCAAGTCGCGTCTGAATACAGGCCGTTTCGGGGTCCCTTATTTAGTGCTACCCTCTACTCCCCATAGTCTACTTGCTCTTGTCGCTGTTCTCACGGATGTGGTATAATCATCTAAACTGACGGAAATGCCACTCGCCCACGTACGAGCTAAATGCGCATCCCACGCAGCTACAGACCTCGATAATTTATATTATTATTAACATTATTATTATGTAAAAAAATATATTATGATATTACATTATAACATTGGTTCTTGGAACTTTTGTATTGATGCATAACCCCACATCCTGTGCACACCTATCAATGATCTTTTATGGTCGTCTAACCACATGATTTCGTGTTGCCCTAACGTTAATGATTCCCACGAAATGCTTTCTCTCCTATAATTACAAAGTTGGTCGCACCCTACCCTATCTTGGTTCGGCTGGTACCTAGTTGACCGTGAACTAGACAATGCGGGACGCTAGTCCATAGCAATATTAACAATGAAGAATCGTCATCAAAAACTGATTTTCCTCAAACATGGGGTTAGCCGTCTAAAGCTGGCGAAGAAAAATATGAAAAAGGCAAACAAATTGCAGAGTTATTTAATCCAAAAAAATCTCGTTTAGATGTAGCTCTTGTTGATAAAAATTATTTGATCGAAAATTCCAATCTGTTATCATTGTCTTGTCCATTGAGTTATAATTTGAAAATTGAAACACAAACACAAGTAGAAAGAGTGTGTGAAGATACAATACAATTCATCATTAACCACATTGATGAATCAATTAATTTTGATTTTTATAATTCATACTTAAATTTTATCATATGCAAGCAAAAATTATTCCAAAATAATTGTTTTTTAAAACTTGAAGAGTGTAACTTTCCTTTAGACTTCAAATCATCAGAATTTTTTTAAAATTACATTCATGTTTCTGAAGAAGATATAAAATATATTTTTAATAAGACTCTAGAACAATCTGGTCATGTATGGTTAGAAAATAGAAAATTTAGGATTTCAGCAAGTAATAAAGCTCATAAAATCAAGACTTCAAAAACCTCAACAGATGAAAAAAAAACTGGATCTAGCAAAAAGTTTATATAATAACAAACAATTAACAGGAAATGCTGCAGTAAATGTAACTTATGGACTACAAACTGAAGATATAGCTTTTGAAGTCTATTCCCAGATGGTTAACTTATTGGTAATAAAATTTGGACTAGTCATTCATATAAAGAAACCATGGATTTGTGCTACACCAGATGGTATAGTAATAGTTGATGGTACACCACAAAAAGTTCTAGAAATTAAATGTCCAATTTCATTTAAAGATAAGGACATTATTGATCCCATTACTAATATACCTAATTTAAGCTATTTAAAAATGATTGATAGAAAAGTCAGTCTGAAAAAAAGTCATATACAGTGTGATTTTTTAAGCATGCTCGCCCCATTTTTATGCTTAAATTATGCATATATTCAAATTTTGATTTTTGGAATATTTAAGTGTAGTTAAAGGCGATATTTCTGAGTACTTAGATTTTTCACAACGTTTAAGGAGTATCCTGTAGCGATACCAACTTTGGTTTTTCAAATGACAACCTATATGTTTTAAAGCAAAATGTGATTCAGATAATTTTTCTGAAAATTTTGACATATTGCAATCAAAATTCGAACCAAAACTTCCAGAGTTATTCTACTTGAAATACTAAGGAATAAGGATAAAAGTCTAATACTTAAATGCCTACGTTGTAAATGGATACGATAATTATAATTCGGTATACAATATAAAATGTGCTATTGTACACTATTGTTCGGTATTTTATTATAAGTAAGTATACCTATGCTATACAAATATTAACGTTGCCTATAAGGTATAGGTAACATGGATAAAATAAAAAGGATATTATTTTATTCATATTTTCTTTTCTTTTGAAAATTGTCAGATGCAATATTTGGCCATTTAGTAATAAGTAGTGATTATTAACAAATATTTTATTTTTATATTGTATACCGAATTATAATTATCGTATCCATTTACAACGTAGGCATTTAAGTATTAGACTTTTATCCTTATTCCTTAGTATTTCAAGTAGAATATTTATTATATCCAACATGATTTAAATAAGATGTGTAATTTTTTTCTCTTAATCATCTACATTATTTTTTCCGTGTTTCTAAATAAAAAACCAGTTAGTTATAATCTATTATAATTAAATATTAACATTAAACTACTGTGATTATAATGATTAATTCTATGCATGGCTTGATACTAGACATATAAATATGTATATGCTATAACTCAGAAGTCTATTTCAAATTAAGATCAAATGAGTTTTCTACCCTAATTATTATGTTTCGAAAATTAAACTCTACATAAAAACATAAAAATTCAGTGAAAACATTTCAAATAAATCACTTGTTTTTCCACTCTCATCATCATATTTTATGAATATTTTATGATTTTAAAAAATAATTATAATTTTATTTATTATTATCTGGTATTCATTGTCTATAATAGCACAACGTAAGTTGATTTAATTTTAAATCGTTGTTTAGTTTTACACTATTTATAATATGCATCTTAAATACGTTTTATGTTCAATCTTAAGTTTATATTATTTTCAACATAATTTAGATAAGAGGTTAGATAACATAATTGAGATATGAAGTGTGATTTTATTTTTTAAATATCAGAATTATTTTTCCGAGTTTCTAAAAAAAAAAAAAATTATTAGTTATAATCTATATAATTAAATATTAACCTTAAACTATGTGTATAAAAATTCTATGCATGGCCTGATAGTAGACATATAAGTTTGAATATGTTATAACTAAGAAATCTACTTCCAATTAAGTTCAAATGATTTTTCCACCCTAATCATTGTGTTTCGAAAATTATATTCTACCGAAAAACTTAAAAATTCATTGATAACATTTCAAAAAATTACTCGATTTTCCACTTTAATCATAACATTTTATGAATATTTTATAACTATAAAATATATAATACATTTATTAATTATTATCGGGTATTCTATATTTATAATAGAGCAAGTTATGTTGATTTAATTTTCAATCATTATTTAGATTTACACTATTTATGATATGCATTTTTAAATTGTATCTATATTTAAAGTTTAATCTTATGTTTGTATAATATTCAACATAATTAAATATGAAGTGTGATTTTAGATTCTGAGCGGAGTGATGAATGTATTGATTTTACCATGATGTGTTTTTTTTTTTTTTTGTGTCTGACATCACGTTTTGGGGCAGTAAAAGCGCTTCGATTTTTGACTTTAGTACCTCGTTCGATCAGAAAGTGAATCTAGTTGGTACATTGGGGGGTCAAAAGTGAAAAATTCTTAATTAAAAATTAAGGGAAAACGGGAAATCTTACGCACACTCATTTTTCGACAAAATCGATTTTAGTTTTCGATATAATTTTAAAACCAATGACCATGGATACATGAAATTTTCACCGAATGTTTATATAAGTATATTCTATCCACCATGCAATTTTTGACTTAAGTTGAACTATTCATAGGCATTTGAAATTTTCGATCATAATTAGATTTTTTAAAATTAATATTGATGAAAATTTATATGTTAGTCAGAAAAGCTTGAAAATTTAATACAAGGCTCTTAACATATTGTTACAATAGCAGTTGAAAAATAAAAAAAAATTCATAGTCACAATTCTTATTTATAAGTATTCAAAGTTTAAATTTTGACAAAATACGTAAAAATTACGAAAATTCACAAATTATTTTAAGCTAGAAATTCATAAAAAATTTTCTTTTTAAATCTAAGATTTGAAAATTTAAAACAAGATTCCTTACAAGTTTTCAATCTTTATCACAAATAAAAAGTCCACCGGAAATTCAAATTAAATTTTTATGAGCATTTGAAATTTAAATTTTTACAACATTGGATTTTCACTGGATTTCACATTTAGCGATTTTCTTATTATATTTAATTTTATTTTATTAATATTTGTTTTGAGCTGTTTACTGACATTTTAATTTTTTAACTTTTTTAGTTTTTTTTTCTCGATAAAAATTTATTTGTTGGGTAGAAAAGCTTGAAAATTTAATACAAGGTTTCTAACACATTGTAACAATAGCAGTTAAAAAATATTAAAAATACATATGCACGATTTTTTTTATAAGCATTTAAAATTCAAATTTTTACTCAATACGTTAAAATAACGCAATGTTCAAATTATCTTAGACAGAAATTCATAAAAGTTTTTCTTTTTAATTCTAAGATTTGAAAATTGAATACAAGGCTCCTAACATATTTCTACAATAGCAGTTGCAAAATAAAAGGAATACATAGTCACAATTTTTTTTATAAGCATTTAAAGTTTGAATTTTGACAACATATTATGTAAAAATCACGAAAATTCACAAATTATTTTAAGCTGGAAATTCATAACAAATTGTCTTTTTAAATCTAAGATTTGAACATTTAATACAAGATTCCTTACAAGTTTGTCAATCTTTATCACAAATAAAAAGTCCACCGGAAATTCAAATTAAATTTTTATGAGCATTTGAAATTTAAATTTTTACAACATTGAATTTTCACTGCACATGGATTTCACATTTTGGTGTAACTCTAGTCTCTAACTCTAAAACAAATGACCACAGATACTTGAAATTTTGACTGAATGTTTATATAGGCATTTTCTTTATTTGATAAAATTTTCAAAATATTTAGATTGGTTTTGAGTTGTTTAATGGCATTTTAATTTTTCAACTTTTTTAGTTTTTTTTTCTATAATATCGATAAAAATGTATTTGTTCGGTAGAAAAGCTTGAAAATTTAATACAAGGCTTCTAACACATTTTAGCAATAGCAGTTGAAAAATAAAATAAATTCATGGTCACAAATTTTTTTTACAAGCATTCAAAGTTTGAATTTTGACAACATAATATGTAAAAAGCGGGTAAGTCGTGGATGTCGCTCTGCTGTACAGTAGGTTACTGTAATGGATGGGATTAAATTTGAATGCAATGATAGGTATCATTGTATACGAAAAACGATTCTGAACGGACATGATTTGTCAGTCTAGGATATATTATATTTTAATATTGTCATATATTCTATTTTGAAATAAATATTTTATTTTTCAATTAAGTCGCATTTTGCGTAAGGCATAGTTAATCAATCAGTGTAGTTATCATGTAGTTATCATAATTCATAATACCTTATATTATCATAGATATACGAATACCTGGTTTGAAGATAAATCGTTATCATTACGCGATTTCATTTGAAGCAAAACTTATGGAAAACTTGGTGTTAAATTTTATAACCTTAGATATAAATACAAACAATATTATGAATTTTGAACTACAAAATAATTTGCAAATATTCATGGTTTTGACGAATTTTTGTCAATATTTGAAATTCAAATGCTAATAAAAATTTAATTTGAATTTCCGGTGGACATTTTTTTTGTGATAAAGATTGACAAATTTGTAAGGAATCGTGTATTAAATTTTCAAATCTTAGGTATAAAAGGAAAATTTTTTATGAATTTCTAGAATAAAATAATTTACGAATTTTCGTGATTTTTACGTATGTTTTCAAAATTAAAATTTGAATGCATGTAAAAAAAAAATGTGGCTATATATTTCTTTTCCTTTTCAACTGCTATTGCAAAACTATATTATGAGCCTTGTATACAATTCTCAAATCTTAGAATTAAAAAGAAAAACTTTTATGAATTTCGATCTAAGATAATTTGAAAATGGCCGTAATTTTTATGTATTAAGTCAATATTTGAACTTCAAATGCTAATAAAAAAATATCATGCATATGTATTTTTATAATTTTTTTATCACTATAAGAATAACTTATGAGGAACTTTGTATTAAATTTTCAAGTATTTTGATGGGGCCAAAAAATTTTTATCGACACTTAAAAAAAAAATTTTCAGACAAATTGAAAATTTCAGTCGTCTATAAATATCTCAAAAAAAGTCAAAATATTTTGAAAATTAAGTCATGTAAAGAAAATACCAATCTAAATAACTAATAAAATTTTCAAGTATCTGCGACTTATTTTTTTTGAATAATAACCAATATTTAAATTCGTTTGAGGATAAATCGTTATCGTTACGCTATGTTATACACTTATATATAATAATTATTTAATATTCTCTGTCGATTATAGAGCGACGTAAGTTGAATTAATCTTACAATAATTATAATATGCATTTAAAAATTTAAAAAAATAATACCGTTTTTTTATAATCTATTAAATATTAACCTTAACTACATGTTTACAATGTTAACTTCTATGCATGGCCTGATAGTAGACATAAAAGTATAAATATGTTATATGACTAAGAACTCTATTTCAAATTAGGTACAAATGATTATTCTACCCTTATTATTATGTTTCGAAAATCATATTCTACCGATAAACTTAAAAATTCATTGCAAACATTTCAAAAAATCACTTGATTTTTCACTTTAATCATAACATTTTATGAATATTTTATAATTATAAAATATATTATACATTTGTAATTTTTATCGGGTATTCTCTGTCTATAATTAGAGGAACGTAAGTTGAATTAATTTTAAATCATTATTTAATTTTACACGATTTATAATATGCATCTTAAATATATTTAACGGTTAATCTTTTGTTTATATAATATTCAACAGAGATAAGAAGTGTGATTTTATTTTTTAAAAATCTGCATTCAATTTTCCGAGTTTTATTAAAAATAAATGTGTTATAATAATCTATTATAATTAAATCTTAACCTTAAACAACGGGTTGATAATTTTTCATTCTATGCATGGCCTGATAGTAGACATAGAAGTATGAATATGTTATAGCTACGAACTCTATTTCAAATTAAGTTAAAACGATTTTTCTACTATATTACCTATATTGTACCGGAAAACATTCAAATAAATCAATTGATTTTTCACATTAATCACAATTTTGATAAATATATTATACACTTGTCATTTATTAACTATAATCGGGTATTTTCTGTCTATAGTACACCAAAGTAAGTTGATTTAATTCTAAATAATTATTTAATTTTACACTAGTTCTAATATGTATCAATATATTTAAAGTTTAATCTTATGTATGTATAATATTCAACATAATTAAATAAGAAGGGTGATTTTTTTTTTAAATATCTGAATTTTTTTCCGAGCTTCTAAAAAAATAAACCTGTATTTTATAATCTAATAAATATTAAATTTTAACCTTATACTACGTGTTTATAATGTTTAATTCTATGCATGTCCTGATTGTAGACACATAATTAAGAATATGTTATAGCTACGAACTCTATTTCAAATTAAGTTAAAATGATTTTTCTAATAAATTACCTATATTCTACCGGAAAACTTAAAAATTCATTGCAAACATTTAAAATAAATCAATCATTTTTTCACATTAATCTCAACATTTGATGAATATTTCACAATTATATAAATATATTATACACTTATTAATTATAATCGGGTATTTTCTGTCTATAGTACAACACTGTAAGTTGATTTAATTCTAAATAATTATTTAATTTTACACTAGTTCTAATATGTATCAATATATTTAAAGTTTAATCTTATGTTTGTATAATATTCAACATAATTAAATGAGAAGGGTGATTTTTTTTTTAAATATCTGAATTTTTTTTCCGAGCTTCTAAAAAAATAAACCTGTTTTTTATAATCTAATAAATATTAAATTTTAACCTTATACTACGTGTTTATAATGTTTAATTCTATGCATGTCCTGATTGTAGACACATAATTAAGAATATGTTATAGCTACGAACTCTATTTTAAATTAAGTGAAAATGAATTTTCTTAAATTACCTATATTCTACCGGAAAACTTAAAAATTCATTGCAAACATTTCAAATAAATCAATCATTTTTTCACATTAATCTCAACTTTTGATGAATATTTTATAATTATGAAATATATTATAAACTTATTAATTATTATCGGGTATTCTCTGTCTATTATAGTAGAAGGTAAGTTGATTTAATTTTAAATCACTACACTATTAATTAATAATATGCATCTTAAATACATTTTAATTTTAATCATATGTTTATATAATATTCAACATAATTTAGAGAAGAAGTGTTATTTTATTTTTAAATATCTACACAATCAATTTTACGAGTTTCTAAGGAATAAAAATATTAGTTATATTGAATTAAATCCTAACCTTAAACAACGGGTTTATAATGTTTCATTCTATGCATAGCCTGCTTAGGCATATAAGTATGAATATGTTATAACTTATAACTAAGAACTCTATTTTTAAATTATGTTCAAATGATTTTTCTACCCTTATTATTATATTTCGAATATTTTCTACCGAAAAACTTAAAAATTCACTGCATACATTTCAAATAAATCACTAGATTTTACTCTCTAATAATTACATTTTATGAATAATTTATAATAATTATAAAATATATTATACAGTTATTAATTATTATATGGTATTCTCTTTTTATGATAAGCGGAACGTAAGTTGAATTAATATTAAATCATTATTTAATTTTACACGATCTATTACATTTCATCATAATTATATTTAAAAATTAAATATATGTTTATGTTATATTCAACAAGACTTAAATAAGAAGTGTGATTTTTTTTTAAATATCTGCATTCAATTTTCCGAGTTTTTTTAAAAATAAAACTGTTAGCTATAATCTATTTAGTTAGATATTAACCTTAAACTACGGGTTTATAATGTTTAATTCTATGCATGTCCTGATAGTGGACATATAAGTATGAACATAAAACATATTACTAACTAACTAAGAACTCTATTCAAATTAATGTCAAACGATTTTTCTATTCTAATTATTATTATGTTTCGAAACTTATATTCTACCGAAAAACTTAGAAATTCATTGCAAACATTTCAAAAAATCATTTGATTTTCCACTTTAATCATAATATTTTATGAATTTTTATAATTATAAAATATATTCTGCACTTATTTTTATTATCGGATATTCTCTGTCTATTATAGTACAACGTAAGTTGATGTAATTTAAAATAATAATATAATTTCACACGATTTAAAATATGCATCTTTAATATATTTAAAGCTAAAACTAATGTTTATATAATATTCAACATAATTTAGATTAGAAGTGTGATTTTTTTTTTAAATATCTGCATTCAATTTTCCGAGTTTTAAAAAAAAAAAAACTGTTAGTTATAATCTATTTAGTTAGATATTAACCTTAAACTACCTACGTGTTTATAATGTTTAATTCTATGCATGGCCTGATAGTAGACATAGAAGTATGAATATGTTATAACCTAGAACTCTATTTCAAATGAGGTTCAAATGATTTTTTTATCCTAATTATTATGTTTCAAAGCTTATAATTTACCGAAAAACTTGAAAATTAATTTCAAAAATTTCAAACAAATAACTTGATTTTCCACATTAATCATAACATTTGATGAATATTTTATTATTATAAAATATATTATACACTCATTATATACTATCGGGTATTTTCTGTCTATAATAGAGCTAAGTAAGTTGAGTTAATTTTAAATAATTATATAATTTCAAACGATTTATACTATGTATCTTATATATGTTTAAATTTTAATCTTATATTATATTATATCCAACATGATTTAAATAAGAAGTGTGATTTTTTTTTTAAATATCTACATTATATTTTCCAAATTTTTTTAAAAATAAAACAGTTAGATATAACTTATTGTCTATTATAATTAAATACTAACCTTAAACTACTGTGTTTATAATGTTTAATTCTATGCATGGCTTGATAGTAGACATATAAATATGAATATGTTATAACTAAGTAATCTTTATCAATTTAAGGTCAAATGATTATTCTACCCTAATTATTATGTTTCAAAATTTAAATTCTACCGAAAAACATAAAAATTATCTGCATACATTTCAAATATATCACTCGATTTTCCACTTTAATCATAACATTTTATGAATATTTTATAATAATAAGCTATATTAAACACTTATTTTTATTATTGGGTATTCTCTGTCTATTATAGTACATCGTAAGTTAAATTAATTTTAAATAATTATATAATTTACACTATTTATTATATTTCATCATAATTATATTTAAAAATTAAATATATGTTTATATTATATCCAACAAGACTTAAATAAGAAGTGTGATTTTTTTTTTAAATGTCTGCATTATTTTTTCCGATTATTTTTAAAAATAAAACTGTTAGTTATAATCCTTATAATTAAATATTAACCTTGAACTACTGTGTTTATAATGATTAATTCTATGCATAGCCTGATAGTATACATATAAGTATGAATATGTTATAACCAAGAACTCTATTTCAAATGAAGGTCAAATGATTTTTCTACCCTAATAATTGTGTTTCGAAATTTATATTTTACTGAAATACTTAAAAATTCATTTCAAACATTTCAAATTAATCACTTGATTTTCCACTTTAATCATAACATTTTATGAGTATTTTATAATTATAAAATATGTTATACACTTATTAATTATTATCGGGTATCCTCTGTCTATAATAGAGCAACGTCAGTTGATTTAATTTTTTAATCATTATTTAATTTTACACTATTTTTAATATGCATCTTAATTATATTTGAAGATCAATCATATGTTTATATTATCTTCAACATAATTTAGATAAGAAGTGTGATTTTATGTTTTAAATCTCTGCATTATTTTTTCCGTGTTTCTAAAAAATAATACCTGTTAGTTATATACTATAATAATTAAATATTAACCATAAACTACTGTGTTTATAATAATTAATTCTATGCATGGCTTGATATTAGAGATTAAAATATGAATATGTTATTACTCAGAACTCTATTTCAAATTAAGGTCAAACGATTTTTCTTCCCTTATTATCATGTTTCAAAAATTATATTCTACCGAATAACTAAAAAATTCTGTGGCAACATTTCAAATAAATCAATTTGGTTTTCCACTTTATTCATAACAATTTATGAATATTTTATAATTATTAAATATGTTATACCCTTATAAATTATATATATCCGATATTCTATGTCGAGTATAGAGCCAGGTAAGTTGATTTATTTTAAATAATTATTTAATTTTACACTACTAACAATATGCATTTTAAAATTTCAAATATATTTAAAGTAAAATCTTATGTTTGTATAATATTCAACATAATTTGGATATGAAGTGAGATCTTAGTTTTTAAATCTCTGCATTCATTTTTCTGAGTTACTAAAAAAAAAAGTTGTTAGTAATAATCTATTATAATTAAATATTAATTAAGGACTACGTGTTTGTATTGTTTAATTCTGTGCATGGCCTGATAGTACACATATAAGTATGAATATGTTATAACCAAGAATACTTTTTCAAATTAGGTTTAAATTAGTTTTCTACCCTAATTATAACGTTTCAAAACTTATAATCTAACAAAAAACATAAAAATGCATTGCGAATTTTAAATATATCACTTGATTTTCAACTTTAATCATAACATTTTATGAATAATTTATAATAATTATAAAATATATTAAACAGTTATTAATTATTATTTGGTATTCTCTTTTTATGATAAGCGCAACGTAAGTTGAATTAATATTAAATCATTATTTAATTTTACACGATCTATTATATTTCATCATAATTATATTTAAAAATTAAATATATGTTTATATTATATCCCACATGATTTAAATAAAAAGTGTAATTTTTTTTTTTAAATATCTGCATTATTTTTTCCGTGTAACTAAATAAAAATGCTGTTAGTTGTAATCTATCTATGTAAATTATATTAAATATCAACCTTAAACTACTGTGTTTATAATGATTAATTCTATGCATGGCATGATAGCAGACATAAAATTATGAATATGATAAAACTAAGAACTCTATTTAAAATTAAGGTCAAATGAGTTTTCTACCCTAATTATTATGTTTTGAAAATTATACTCTACCGAAAAACATAAAAATTCATTGAATACATTTCAAATAAATCACTTGATTTTCCACTCTCATCATCATATTTTATGATTATAAAAAATATTATAATTTTATTTATTATTATCTGGTATTCACTGTCTATAATAGTACAACGTAAGTTGATTTAATTTTAAATCATTATATAGTTTTACACTATTATAATATTATGCATCTTAAATACGTTTTAAGTTCAATCTTAAGTTTACATTATCTTCAACATAATTTAGATAAGAGGTTAGATGTTATTTTTTAAATCTCTGCATTATTTTTTCCGTGTTTCTAAAAAAAAAATACCTGTTAGTTATATAATATAATAATTAAATATTAACCTTAAACTACCGTGTTTATAATGATTAATTCTATGCATGGCTTGATATAAGAGATTAAAATATGAATATGTTATTACTCAGAACTATATTTCAAATTAAGGTCAAACGATTTTTCTACCCTTATTATCATGTTTCAAAAATTATATTCTACCGAATAACTAAAAAATTCTGTGGCAACATTTCAAATAAATCAATTTGGTTTTCCACTTTATTCATAACAATTTATGAATATTTTATAATTATTAAATATGTTATCCACTTATAAATTATAATTATCCGATATTCTCTGTCGAGTATAGAGCCAGGTAAGTTGATTTATTTATTAATAATTTATTAAAAATTTTAAATATATTTAAAGTAAAATCTTATGTTTGTATAATATTCAACATAATTTAGATAAGCAGTTAGATGTTAGTTTTTAAATCCCTGCATTCATTTTTCTGAGTTTCTAAAAAAAAAGTTGTTAGTAATAATCTATTATAATGAAATATTAATTTAGAACTACGTGTTTATATTGTTTAATTCTATGCATGGCTTGATAGTAGACATACAAGTATGAATATGTTATAAGTTATAACTATGAACACTATTTGAAATTAAATTCAAATGATTTTCTTATCCTTATGATTTAGTTTCTAAAATTATATTCTACCGAAAAACTAAAAAATTTTTTGCCAACATTTCAAATGAATCAATTGGTTTTCCACTTTAATCATAATAATTTATGAATATTTTATAAGTATCAAATATGTTATACAATTATAAATTATAATTATCGGATATTCTCTGTCGATTATAGGGCCATGTAAGTTAATTTAATTTAAAATCATAATACAATTTTACACTATTTATAATATGCATGTTAAATATATTTGAAAATTAATCATATGGTTATATTATATCCATCATGATTTAAATAAGAAGTGTGATTTTTTTTTTTAATCATCTGCATTATCTTTTTCCGTGTTTCGAAAAAAAAACCTGTTAGTTATAATCTATTATAATTAAATATTAACCTTAAACTACTGCGTATATAATGATGAATTCTATGCATGGGATGATACTAGACATATTAACATGAAAATGTTATAACTCAGAACTCTATTTCAAACTAAGATCAAATGATTTTTCTACAGTTATTATTATTTTACGCAAATTATACTCTACCGAAATACATAAAAAGTCATTGAAAACATTTCAAATAAATCATTAGATTTTGCTCTTTAATCATTATATTTTATAAAAAGTTTATAATAATTATAAAATATATTATACAGTTATTAATTATAATTTGGTATTCTCTTTTTATGATAAGCGCAACGTAAGTTGAAATCATATTAAATCATTTTTTAATTTCACACGATTTATATTATGCATCTTAAATATATTTAACGGTTAATCATATATGTTAATATAATATTTAACATAATTTAGATAAGAAGTGTGATTTTATTTGTTAAATATCTACACTCATGTTTCAGAGGTTTTCTAAAAATAAAACTTTTAGCTATAAACTATTATAATTAAATATTAATCTTAAACAACTGTGTTTATAATGATTATTTCTATGCATGACCTGATAATAGACATATAAGAATAAATATGTTATAACTAAGAACTCTATTTCAAATTAAGTTCAAATGATATTTTTATCCTTAATATTATGTTTCGAAAATTATATTCTACCGAAAAACTAAAAAATTTTTTGCCAACATTTCAAATAAATCGATTGGTTTTCCATTTCAATCATAACAAGTTATGAATATTTTATAATTATCAAATATGTTATACACGTATAAATTATAATTATCGGATATTCTCTGTCGATTATAGGGCCATGTAAGTTAATTTAATTTTAAATTATAATACCATTTTACACTATTTATAATATGCATCTTAAATATATTTGAAGATCAATCATATGTTTATATTATATCCCACATGATTTAAATAAATAGTGTGATTTTTTTTTTTAAATATCTGAATTATTTTTTCCGTGTATCTAAATAAAAAACCTGATAGTTGTAATCTATTATAATTAAATATCAACTTTAAACTACTGTGTTTATAATGATTAATTCTATGCATGGCATGATAGCAGACATAAAATTATGAATATGATAAAACTAAGAACTCTATTTAAAATTAAGGTCAAATGAGTTTTCTACCCTAATTATTATGTTTGGAAAATTATACTCTACCGAAAAACATAAAAATTCATTGAATACATTTCAAATAAATCACTTGATTTTCCACTCTCATCATCATATTTTATGATTATAAAAAATATTATTATTTTATTTATTATTTTCTGGTATTCACTGTCTATAATAGTACAACGTAAGTTGATTTAATTTTAAATCATTATATGTATAGTTTCATACTATTTTTAATAAGCATCTTAATTATATTTGAAGATCAATCATATGTTTATATTATCTTCAACATAATTTAGATAAGAAGTGTGATTTTATGTTTTAAATCTCTGCATTATTTTTTCCGTGTTTCTAAAAAAATAATACCTGTTAGTTATATACTATAATAATTAAATATTAACCATAAACTACAGTGTTTATAATAATTAATTCTATGCATGGCTTGATATTAGAGATTAAAATATGAATATGTTATTACTCAGAACTATATTTCAAATTAAGGTCAAACGATTTTTCTACCCTTGTTATCATGTTTCAAAAATTATATTCTACCGAAAAATTAAAAAAATTCTGTGGCAACATTTCAATTAATAAGTAAATCAATTTGGTTTTCCACTTTATTCATAACAATTTATGAATATTTTATAATTATTAAATATGTTATACACTTATAAATTATAATTATCCGATATTCTCTGTCGAGTATAGAGCCAGGTAAGTTGATTTATTTTAAACCATTATTTAATTTTACACTAATAATAATATGCATTTAAAAATTTTAAATATATTTAAAGTAAAATCTTATGTTTGTATAATATTCAACATAATTTAGATAAGCAGTTAGATGTTAGTTTTTAAATCCCTGCATTCATTTTTGTGAGTTTCTAAAAAAAAAGTTGTTAGTTATAATCTATTATAATTAAATATTAAACTTAAACTACTGTGATTATAATGATTAATTATATGTTTTATATATATAATTATTATATAATATTAATATAATTATATATTCTATGCATGGCTTGATACTAGACATATAAATATGTTTATGCTATAACTCAGAAGTCTATTTCAAATTAAGGTCAAATGATTTTTCTACCCTTAATATTATGTTTCGAAAATATTATACTCTACCGAAATACATAAAAATTCATTGAAAACATTTCAAATAAATCACTAGATTTTTCTCTTTAATCATTACATTTTATGAATAATTTATAATAATTATAAAATATATTAATTATTATTTGGTATTCTCTTTTTATGATAAGCGCAACGTAAGTTGAATTAATATTAAATCATTATTTAATTTTACACGATCTATTACATTTCATCATAATTATATTTAAAAATTAAATATATGTTTATGTTATATTCAACAAGACTTAAATAAGAAGTGTGATTTTTTTTTAAATATCTGCATTCAATTTTCCGAGTTTTTTTAAAAATAAAACTGTTAGCTATAATCTATTTAGTTAGATATTAACCTTAAACTACGGGTTTATAATGTTTAATTCTATGCATGTCCTGATAGTGGACATATAAGTATGAACATAAAACATATTACTAACTAACTAAGAACTCTATTTCAAATTAATGTCAAACGATTTTTCTATTCTAATTATTATTATGTTTCGAAACTTATATTCTACCGAAAAACTTAGAAATTCATTGCAAACATTTCAAAAAATCATTTGATTTTCCACTTTAATCATAATATTTTATGAATTTTTATAATTATAAAATATATTCTGCACTTATTTTTATTATCGGATATTCTCTGTCTATTATAGTACAACGTAAGTTGATGTAATTTAAAATAATAATATAATTTCACACGATTTAAAATATGCATCTTTAATATATTTAAAGCTAAAACTAATGTTTATATAATATTCAACATAATTTAGATTAGAAGTGTGATTTTTTTTTTAAATATCTGCATTCAATTTTCCGAGTTTTTTAAAAAAAAAAACTGTTAGTTATAATCTATTTAGTTAGATATTAACCTTAAACTACCTACGTGTTTATAATGTTTAATTCTATGCATGGCCTGATAGTAGACATAGAAGTATGAATATGTTATAACCTAGAACTCTATTTCAAATGAGGTTCAAATGATTTTTTTATCCTAATTATTATGTTTCAAAGCTTATAATTTACCGAAAAACTTGAAAATTAATTTCAAAAATTTCAAACAAATAACTTGATTTTCCACATTAATCATAACATTTATTTAATTTCACACGATTTATAATATGCATCTTAAATATATTTGAAGATCAATCATATGTTTATATTATATCCCACATGATTTAAATAAATAGTGTGATTTTTTTTTTTAAATATCTGAATTATTTTTTCCGTGTTTCTAAAAAAAATATACCTGTTAGTTATAATCTATTATAATTAAATATTAACCTTAAACTACTGTGTTTATAATGATTAATTCTATGCATGGCCTGATATTAGACATAAAAGTATGAATATGATAAAACTAAGAACTCTATATAAAATTAAGATCAAATGAGTTTTCTACCCTAATTATTATGTTTCGAAAATTAAACTCTACATAAAAACATAAAAATTCAGTGAAAAGATTTCAAATAAATCACTTGTTTTTCCACTCTCATCATTATATTTTATGAATAGTTTATGATTTTAAAAAATAATTATAATTTTATTCATTTTTATCTGGTATTCACTGTCTATAATAGTACAACGTAAGTTGATTTAATTTTAAATCATTATTTGGTTTTACACTATTATAATATCATGGCTCTTAAATACGTTTTAAGTTCAATCTTAAGTTTATATTATGTTCAACATAATTTAGATAAGAGGTTAGATGTTATTTTTTAAATCTCCACATTATTTTTTCCGTGTTTCTAAATGAAAAAATACCTGTTAGTTATAAACTATTATAATTAAATATTAACCTTAAACTACCGTGTTTATAATGATTAATTCTATGCATGGCTTGATACTAAAGATAAAAATATGAATATGTTTTTACTCAGATCTCCATTTCGAATTAAGGTCTAACGATATTTCTACCCTTATTATCATGTTTCAAAAATTATATTCTACCGAAAAACTAAAAAATTCTGTGGCAACATTTCAAATAAATCAATTTGGTTTTCAACTTTAATCATAACAATTTATGAATATTTTATAATTATTAAATATAATATACAATTTTTAATTATTATTGGGTATTCTCTTTTTATAATAAGAGCAACGTAAGTTGATTACATTTTAAATAATTATTTTATTTTACACGGTTTATAAATATGCATCTTAAATATATTTAACGGTTAATCTTTTGTTTATATAATATTCAACAGAGATAAGAATTGCGATTTTATATATATTTATTATTTATATATATTTGCATTCAATTTTCCGAGATTTTCTAAAAATAAAACTTTTAGCTATAAACTATTATAATTAAATATTAATCTTAAACTACTGTGTTTATAATGATTAATTCTATGCATGACCTGATAGTAGACATAAAATTTTGAATATGTTATAACTAAAAACTCTATTTCAAATTAAGTTCAAACGATATTTCTATCCGGCTCGAACATGTTTAATAGCTGAGAACCAATCTTTAATAAAAAAGACTGACGATTTAAGTGGACTGTGTAAGACTTTATTAAACACGAATAGCTGTAGGGTCGCTAGCTGTGCTCGGTACAAGTTTCGATACGCGACTGCTTATAACACAAATTATTGCAAGTACAATATAAAGATAATAATATAATATGGCTGAGATGGCGAGCGGCGACAACTTATAAAGTAATAATAATAATATAATACCATTCGAGCGCTATCACACTCCTGGCATGAAAATATTAATTTTCAACATAAACAATAAAAAAAAAATATATTATGCGCGTATTATGCGCTAAATTTTGACCGTTAATTGGCCAATATTTTAAACGAATAGTTGATAATACTCGTAAAATCTGCGGACCACCGTGCATAAGAATTATATGCTGTTCACGAAATAACATTTTTGCAAACTCACAGTTCACGGGTAATGCAATGGGGTGACGTTGAAAAATATCGATGGTTGCGGCGTTCTACCGCCAACGCGTATGACACCGTTACTGTCAATAAATGGTCTGAGGCGAAAAAGTTTACTATTGGTTGAAACTGCCTTGCTGTTTGTCAATTCCCGTAGTTCGTCAACAAAACCAATATTTTGTGTATTTTTTATCAATTTTAAAGTTGCCTTTTCCAATTCTTCTGGCATTAACGGACCTGTTAATTTAATATCATTATTCTTACGCGTACGCACGTTATTTATAAACCTTAGACAATATGCGGTTACTCTTAAACACTTAGTCAATGACTCATAATTATTTAATATAAAATCTTCATGATCAATGACACACATAACGCTAATATTATTGTCTTTACTTTCCGGAATGTTTTCTAATTCATGATGAACATCTGAGTATTTGGGCCAAGTAGATTCATCTTCGTCAACCAGTTAGGACCCGACCACCATAAATCTAAATTAATTAATTTAGACGGACAGCAACCTCTAGATATCACGTCAGCCGGGTTATCGCTTGTACTGATGTGACTCCAATGGCTCATTGTTGTTTTGTTTTGGATTCCAGCTACTCAATGGGCAACAAACGTTCTCCATTTCGTCGAAGATGAGGCAATCCATGCTAATACTATTTTGGAATCAGTCCAAAAATACTGTTGCCTAATTTTTAATTGTAACTTCGGTATTAATTTATTCGCTAGGCGCGTTAACAACAGTGCCGCACAGAGTTCTAGTCGCGGTAATGACAGTGTTTTCAAAGGCGCTACCTTGGATTTTGCGCATATTAGATTAGTATGATGAATACCCGCATCATCCGTACACCTCAAATATAAACAACATCCATACGCCAATGTGCTAGCGTCCGAGAATCCATGGACCTCAATAAAACATGATTTTAAGTTGTTTGTAATTTTTCGTGATATTGACAACTTGTTTACGGCGGATAATTGTGTTCTATATTCAAACCATTGTTCTCGTATATCCGCCGGAACGGGTTCGTCCCAATCAATATTCTTACGCCATAACGATTGTAATATTATTTTCGCTCGAACTATCAATGGTCCGACTAAACCCAACGGGTCGAAAATCGCAGCTATATCGGATAGCATTTCACGTTTAGTAACAGGCATCCCCTCTACCTTCTTGCTTTCGCGCACATTATATTTTAATTTATCTGACGTAGCATCTTAAAATAAACCTAATATTTTCTTTAACGAATGATTGAGTTTGTACCTATTTGATATTTCTATGTTTTCGCCCGGTAGACTAGATGTTATCAAACTTGTATCGTTAGATGACCATTTTCGTAACGTTAGGCCGGCACTGCTCATAACTGCGATCAAGCCGTCGCGTATTTTAATCACTTCCTCTTCTGTATCGGCTCCGGTCAGTAGGTCGTCCATATAAAAATCGCGGTTGATAATAGATGTGATGTATGGAAATTGTTCGCGTACCGTTTCGGCCAACACCTGTAAACAACCTGTCGCTAAATATGATGCGGGAACCGTACCGTATGTAACTGTGTTTAGACGATATATTTGTATGGGTTGATTAGGATCGGTGCGCCATAATATCCTTTGATAATCGCGATGTTTATTGGTCATTAATATTTGCCGATACATCTTAACTATATCGGCCGTTAAGACATAGTTATGAATCCGAAATCGCGAAATAATGTATAATAACTCGTCTTGGATAACGGGGCCCTTTAATAACACATCATTAAGACTAATACCATTTTCTGTTTTACAAGACGCGTCGAACACTACTCGCAGTTTTGTAGACGTGCTCAGTCCTTCCTTACGGCATGATGCGGCAAATAGCATATTTGATCTGCGTTTTCGGATTGCTCATTATCATCCATTCTGCTCATATGGTAATGACTCATACTCTTTCATAAAAGAAAAATATTCTTCCTTTAATTTTTTATCTTTCTGGAATTTACGTTATATTGCTAAAAAACGGCGTTTAGCAATTTCGTACGATTTTCCCAGTTTTGTTGCGTTGTCCCGAAACGGCAAGTGTACGACAAAACGTCCTTCGTCATTTCTAATAACGGTATTTTTAAAATATTTTTGACACGTACGTTCCTCGATTGTATAAGGTGGTGTGTCGCTTACGTCTTCTATCAACCAAAATTGCTGTAATACGTTCTCTAGTGTAGGCTCACTTTCGGTCATGCTAAAAAATGAGTTCGACGTCGATATTTTTGATAACTTATTTTCCGATATTGGTCCAGCAGCTACCCATCCAAATACTGTTTCTTGGAACAACGGTCCGTTAGTCGAAGGATGTGTTTGTCCATCGCATAAGAATTCATAAAAATGTGTTGCACCCAATAATATGTCAATTTTTTGGGGCGTATTAAAATGTGTATCGGCCAATTTAATATTATCGGGAACATTGTATATGGTTTTTATATTTCGTGGAGGTAATTGACCCGTAAACTTTGGTACCACTATCATCGGCAAATACACCGAGTAATCACTTACACGAGATTTTATTTTTAGCCATACTGCCGACGACGCATGTTGTACTATTTTCCAGATACCGCTAATTACGTGCTTGACTTTATTTTTTTTTAAACGCAGTGTCTGCATCATCTCTTATGTGATAAAGTTTTTCTGTTACCCGGAGTCTAACAGAGCTCGAACTGTTGCTGTTCTTGTGTAGGGACTCACAGCTAGAGCTACTACTGTAGCTAGCAATACTTGTTCATCTAACGCAAATGCATGGGCGGTCACCGTGTTTGATACGGCCGTTTCTTCCGCAGCTTTACTGCTTGCCGTCGATGTTTCGAATGTTGAACTTTGTTGGTGTTTATAATTGTTTACATGTAACATGGTATTATATGGCTTAGCACATTTCAGACAATATCGCTCGAAACACTTTTTTTTGTCGTGACGCCGTAGACATATATTGCACAAATTGAGGTCATTTACCTTTTTGATTCGGTCGATTGGTGATAGCGCGATAAGCTTTGGACATTTGTAAATAGTGTGCGATAGTTGACATACATAACATTTTAATTCTGAGGTATTTACTAACGAAGCAGATGATGTGTTGTTTTTTGTGTATTGAACTTTTCGACCTGTATAATTGATTTCAGTACTATATTTAGAAATATTGTAAAATTTTTTAGACGACTCGACTGCTTCTAATACGTGAAAACGGGCTTCTAAAAATTCGAGTAATTCGTCGATTTCTTTAATTTCATCCCTCGCACATTTCGTCTCCCATTCGCTAATAGTAACCGCATCTAATTTGGTACATATAATATGTGTTAATAACGGTCCCCACTCTGAAGGACGTTGTTTCAATGTTCTTAATGCCGATATATGACCGCGTAAACTGTCCGCAAATTGTCGTAAACTAGTGGATGAACTCGCTTTCACTGTAGGTAAATCACAAATACCTTTTACGTGCGTTTGTACTAATAATTTTTTATTATTGTACCTCGTAACCAAACTGTTCTACGCGTGTTCATAGTTATTAGCGGTGGTCTCTAGGTTTTTGACGCAGCTCGCCGCGTCGCTAGATAACGAAGAACGTAGATAAAAGAACTTTTGTATCGTTGTTAAACTATTATTATTGTGAATCAATGCAGTGTACATATCATAGAAGGGAGCCCATTCGGTATATACACCTGAGAATACTGGTACGTTTAATGCTGCTAGTTTCATCAGCGGTACGGCGTTGCTCGTCTCTCTCACATTGATTTTTTCTTTTTCTACCTGTGTATCGATTGACGAACTTTCTTTCGCTTCTAACTGTTGAAGTCTCTCTTCCGCAATAGCCAAGGCCTTAAAATATAATTCTTCAAATTCTAATTGATATCCTTCATGTTCGCCTGCATCTTCGTCAGCTCGAATCTCTGACTGTACCTGGTGAAACTCCTCCCACACATCTTCAATCTTCGATCTTCGCATACTGATTTGTTTAGGATCATTGTCCGTAACATACACATAATTCCAAAAACGCGTTAGATTACCTTTGAGTTGTCCTCGCCTTGATATTAGATTGCTTCCCATTTTGCCGTTATAAATTAATATAATAAATACGCGATAGTCGACAATTGATAATTTACGATGTGTCGAAGGATAAGAGAAATAGGCTATAACACGATATAACGAAATTGTGATTAATTTGCAGTCTATTTACTTCTTCGCAATAAAATTATAGCGGTCGAAGTCTACTGATAAGCATTTATCCATACGCTTTCGAACGTTTTAAGCGTTTATTCTATACGGCGGACTAATATTGAAACGCTTCGAATCTAATTTATCGCATTTATTTCAGGCTTAGGCTGTGATACTGTGTATATAACGCGGCCGATTACACACACTGTATAAATTAGGAAGGGGACTTTGGAAATTTTACAAACGTATTTTAAAATACTAGAAAATTGAGACTCTCTTACCTTACATCTGTCTTCAATATGATGACCTTGACGCAGCAATCGGCTATCTTTAATATTCTTGACCAGGCACACGTAAAATAACAATATTCGACGAACGCAATATTGTATTCTTTAACAGCATATATTCGTGAGAATATATTCAAACGTATATTCTTTCGACAGAGCTATAAGTTATATTATGCTCATAAATACGATGAAAACCAGAAACGTATACGCGAATATACTTTGGCATTTATAAGACGATCGAAAATATATTTTACGCCACTAGCAACCCTTTTTTTTTTACACGATTATATTATTTTAATATTTTATACAAAAAACGATGTTCACGTGCGAATATACTTTTCGACAAGGCTATAATTTATATTAATCCAATTTAAACACGCACATGTGACTTTTAACCGACGCACTAAAATAAATACAAACTATACGGTTTTCATCCGGATCGAATGGACCATGTTTAATAGCTGAGAACAAATCTTTAATAAAAAAGACTGACGATTTAAGTGGACTGTATAAGACTTTATTAAACACGAATAGCTGTAGGGTCGCTCGCTGTGCTCGGTACAAGTTTCGATACGCAACTGCTTATAACACAAATTATCGCAAGTACAATATAAAGATAATAATATAATATGGCTGAGATAGCGAGCGGCGACAACTTATAAAGTAATAATAATAATAATATAATACCATTCGAGCGCTAACAATAATTGTTATGTTTCGAAAATTATATTCTATCGAAAAACATAAAAATGCATTTCAAATTTCAAATATATCACTTGATTTTCCATTTTAATCATAACATTTTATGAATATTTTATAATTATAAACTATATCAAACACTTATTTTTACGATCGGGTATTCTCTGTCTATTATAGTACGACGTAAGTTGATTTAATTTAAAATTATAATATGAGTTCACTCGATTTATAATATGCATCTTTAATATATTTAAACTTTAAACTTATGTTTATATAATAATCAACACAATTTAGATAAGAAGTGTCATTTTTTTTTTTTAATATGTGAATTTTCCCCGACTTTCTAAAAAAAAAAAAGCTGTTAGTTATAATCTATTTTAATTAAATAATACTTTTTTTTTTTTTTTTAATTGATCTTATTAACATCGGCAGCGAAGTCCATTAGTTACAATATTGTTTATAGTACATTTTTAAATTTAAATTTTACTATACAAGTTTGTCTTGATTAGGAATTTGATGATTTGTGTGGTTTTGATTGCGTCGGGTCCGAGGGCTGCATCTATTGTGTTGGGTATTTCAAAATGTCTATGTTTGTCTGCGTATTGGAAGCATTCGGTAATTATATGGTTAACCGAGAGTTTAGTTCCACAAGCAGTGCATTCCTTTGGTCAATTATGAGTTCCACTGTCTTCAGGATTGCTATGGTTTCCGCTGTGTAGATGGAACAACATTCAGGAAGTTTGAAAGCGGATGTGAGGTTTTCGCTAATGATTGCTATTCCCACTCTTTCTTCTGATTTGGAGGCGTCTGTGTAAAATATATTGTCGTTTTTATGTTTTTGAAGTATTTCAAGTGCAAGTAGTGGTTTTGTTTTTTTTGAAATTTATTGGTGCTTTGTTTTTGTTGGATACGGCTTCTTTTATTTTATCGTTCCACCAGGGTACTCTGGGTTTTTTTTATTGATAGGTTGTGCCTATTGCCTTTTTCGCGCTGTTGATTATAAGGTTTGTGAAGTTTTGGATAGTTTCTTCTATATTAAAGATGTTAAGGTCGACTATTTTTTGGATTTCTTCTTCTAGTATGTCGGTATACAGGTTCCAATTTGGATTTTTAAATTCCACCTTTGTTTGTTTGAACATTTATTGTTCACTTCTCTTGGTAATATTTTGATTTTGATTGAAATGTGGTCTCTGCTGTAAATTTCTGAAAGTACCTCCCATTCGAGCCTCTGTGCAATAGATGGTGTACTTAGAGATAGATCTATGCTAGAAAAGTTACCATTTCCTAGGTTTATATGCGTTGGAGTTGTGTCATTGAGCAGTACAAGGTCTTCATTTTGTATAAGTTTTTCTATTAATTTTCCCCTTGGGTTGGAGCTGTATGAGTCCCAAATTATATTGTGTGAATTGAAGTCTCCTACTAGTATAAAGGGTTTAGGAAGTTGTCGCATAATATTTTCCAGGTCTGTTAATGAAAGTCAGTTTGGTTTGGGAGGTAAATGTTGCATATTGTGAATGTTTCGATGTGTTCGACAGATATAGCTATTGTTTCAAGGTTGCTGTTTATTTTTATTTCTTTGCTTGGTATGTTGGATTTTATAAATATTGTGACTCCTCCGCTGGCTATATCTGATGTGGTTCTATTTTTGCTAAATCCTACATAATTTTTGAGGTGGGCGGTGCAGTTGTCTTTGATATTAGTTTCTTGAAGGCATAGAATTTGGGGAACGTGATTTTGTATGATGAGTTTCAGCTCTTCTTGTTTTTTGGAGAAGCCGTTGAGGTTCCACTGTATAATACTAACCATTTTTTTTTTTTTTTTTTTTTTTTTTTTTTAATATGATATTGAGTCGTGTTAGTTTGTCTTGTTATGGATTTTTTCAAGTGTTGGGTGTTGTGTAATGTGCATGTATAGCTAAGAATCAGTAAGTTTCAGAGTCAGCTACTGAAGCTCCCGTGGACGCTTCAAGTGCTTTGAAAAGTTTACTGGTTATCCGAGTTATATTGTTTTTAGCTTTAGTGGTTAGTAGGAAGGGTCTGATTTTTTCGAGTAATTCCAATATGTTGTCTCCTTCTACTTCATATTCTTGGATTGTGTCTAGCCGTTGTTCAAGTGTGGCAATAATTTCTATTATGTGTTTAAATTGTGAAAAATTTAAGTTCGATTGATTATGTTGCTCGAATGACGTTAGATTAGGTTATTGCTGATGGGGTCCGAATGAGTTGAAGTCCTCGGAAAAACGTTTGCGCGAATTTGATCGGGTACGATTTTCTGGCTTGTGCAATGAATCCGGTAGAGAGAATAGTGTGTCTTGATTGGTTAGGGTGTTTTCAGAAACTGAGGATTATTCTGTCGTTTTGATTTTTTTATGTTGTTTTTTTTCCTCTAGGAGCAGTGACTCTTGGGGAGTTGTGAATAGTGGGCTGGAGGGGGCTGAGGAGATTAATGTTGGAGGTGCCCTTCGTTTGTGAGGTAATGATTCTGTGGTGACGTTCCAATCTGAGGTGATTTTATCGAAGGTAATGAGCATTGGGGACTTGTTAGAAGGTTGGGAGTTTTCGATAAGGTCGATTTTTTGGTTATCTGACGTAGAATTTATCTCAGTTACATTTGTCTGGTGAGGTGGGGTAGAGATTTCCATGATGTTTACCATTACTTTTTTGCACGTCGAGGAGGTGTGTCCAATAGATTTGCAGTTGAAGCATGTTATTTTATGGTCCGTGAAAAATATGCGAAATTGTGAGTCGTTTGCATTGATTAATATAGAGCTTGGTATTTTTGGAATGTCGTCGTATTTTATGTACATTTGTCGGCGGAAACTGAGAATATGATCGTATCCTTCTGCGAAAATTCCAGCTTTGAGGTGGCTTATTTGAGAGACAGGAATAATGTTAAGCATTTTTAATTGGTCAAGGATGCTTTGGTTGTTGATAGAAGGACAGACGTTGGATATTACTATCCTTTTGGCTGGGTTGTTTAGTCTTCGAATTTGTAGATCCTGGTTGTTAATTGTTATGGTAGGGTGTGTGTCTAATAGGTTCTCTAAGATTTGTTTGCTAGATAGGAATATGCAGAACCGGTTGTTAGAAATTCTAGATACGAATGAGATATTTTTGGGAGAGACTATTTTTCCAACTGCTATAACATACTCTTTTTGTGGAATGCCGTCTATGGAGTTGAAGACTATTGCCTGGTCTCTCGACGGTGTTTTATCGTTTGCGGTTATTGTTTCAAATGTGATATCACTTTTGTTGTGTTGTGGTATATTCATGCTGTGTGTATTATTTAAAGACGTTGGGGCCGGTGGATAATTGAATACAGTGTGGATGTTATCGATAGTGCTAATGGGTTCATTAGCGATATAGTGATTATGCGATGTAGATAGGGAGGCGGGGATACTGTGATTAGCGATCGCGTTATCGCTTGCTAATGATGTACGCCGGCTGGATTGTGGTTTTGAGGTATACTTATCGAGTTTAATTGGCGATGTGGTATTTTTGGTAGGCTTGTATGTAAGTTTGGTTGTTGTAATTTTTTGAGGTTTTTGAGCTGCTGCACCTATTTTTGTAGGTTTTATCCTAGGTGAGTGCCCCTTTGGGGGACTGGTGGACATATTGGGGGTTTTTGGTCAAATACTAAGCATATTACCTGAAGAATGAAGACGGTTTGGATATGCTATCGGAAGCTTCATAAAGACGCATTCGCGATACACACGTGGTAAACGTTCGAAGGTTGAACACGTATTGAACTCTTAACTACACTTTTATAATGTTTAATTCTATGCATTGCCTGATAGTAGACATAAAAGTATGAATATGTTATAACTAAGAACTCTATTTCAAATTAAGTTCAAATGATTTTTCTACCCTCATTATTGTGTTACGAAAATTATATTCTACCGAATAACTAAAAAAAAAACATTGCAAACATTTCAAATAAATAAATTGATTTTCCACTTTAATCATAACAATTTATGAATTTTCTTTGTTGATTATAGAGCTAGGTAAGTTGATTTAATTTTAAATCATTATTTAATTTTACACGATTTATAATATACATTTTAAATATATTCAACGGTTAATCATATTATGTTTATATTATATTCAACATAATTGAGATAAAAAGTGTGATTTTTTTTTTAAATATCTACATTCAAGTTTCCGAGGATTCCTAAAAATAAATCATTTAGTTATAATCTATTATAATTTAAAATTAAACTTAAACAACGTGCTTATAATGTTTAATTCTATGCATGTCTTGATAGTAGACACATAAGTATGAATATGATATGACTAAGAACTCTATTTCAAATTAAGATCAAATAATTTTTCAACCATAATTATTATTTTTCAAAATTTATATACGACTATAATAGATATATAACTATATAAGTGTGAATATGTTATAACTCAGAATTCTATTTCAAATTAAGGTCAAATGATTTTTCTACCCTTATTATTATGTTTCGAAAATTATAATCTACCGAAATACATAAAAATTCATTGAAAACATTTCAAATAAATCACCAGATTTTGCTCTTTAATCATTACATTTTATGAATATTTTATAACTATATAATATATTCACTGTCTATAATAGTACCACGTAAGTTAATTTAATTTTAAATACTTGTTTAATTTAACACTAATTATAATATGCATCTTAAATATATTTAACGTTTAATCATATGTTTATATAATACTTAACATAATTTAGATAAGAAGTGTGATTTTTTTTTAAATATCAGCCTTCAATATTCCGAGTTTTTAAAATAAAACTGTCAGTTATAATCCATTATAATTAAATATTAATCTTAAACTATTTATTTATAATGTTTAATTCTATGCATGGCCTGATAGTAGATATTTATAAGTATGAATAAGTTATAACTAAGAACCCGTTTTCAAATTAAGTTCAAATGATTTTTCTACCATCCATATTTTTACTCTGTTTTGAGATTTATATTCGACCGAAAAACATGAAAATTCATTGCAAACATTTGAAACAAATCACTTGATTTTCCACTTTAATCACAAAATTTGATGAACATTTTATAATTATAAAATATATTATACACTTATTAATTATTATCGGGTATTCTTTTTCTATTATAGTAGATCGTAAGTTGATTTAAATATAAATAATTTTTTAATTTTACACTAAATATAATGTGCTTTTTTAATATATTTATTATTTTTGATCTTGTGTTTATATAATATTCAACATAATTTAGATAAGACGTTTGATTTGATTTTTTAAATATCTTCATTCAATTTCCCAAGTTTAAAAAAAAAATATAACTGTTACTTATAATATTAAATAATTAAATATTAACCTTAAATAACTGTGTTTATAATGATTAATTCAATGCATGATCTGATAATAGACATATAAGTATGAATATGTTATAACTAAGAATTCTATTTCAAATTATGTTCAAATGATTTTTCTTCCCTTATTATTATGTTTCGAAAATTATATTCTACTGAAAAACTTAAAAATCCAATAGGTACTAACATTTCAAAAACATCAATTGATGTTCCACTTTAATCATAACAATTGATGAATATTTTATAATTATAAAATATATTGTACACTTATTAATGTAATTTACACTATCGGATATTTTCTGTCGATTATAGAACCACGTAAGTTGATTTAATTTTAAATAATTGTTTAATTTTAAATAATTATTTAATTTTACACTAATTGAAGGGTCCAGTGCAACAACCTTGTATGTCCACTTTTTCAAAAAAAATTTTATCGTGGTTTCTTTATGAGGAAATAAATCTATACAATTCGGTGTAACAAACCGGTATGTCTGATTATTAGTTACGGAGATATAAGCAAAATGGACTTACCAGGTTATTTCATTTCAGAGCAAGAACCTGGTATGTCCGGACATACAAGGTTTTTGCTCCGAAACTAATTATGTTGGTTATACTGATAAATGATAAAACTCAATTTTATGAGCAAGAACCTGCTAAGTCCATAAATTTATCCTATTTATAAGGTCATAACTTTTTTTGTGTTATTATAATTGTAATTTTAATTCATATTATTGATTCATAATAATGAATGCTATATGTTTTAAAAATAAATATAAAAAATACCACACATATTCACGATATAATAAATTGTATAACTTACTAAAAATGAAAAAAACCAAATTTCAGAGCAAGAAACCTGGTAAATCCATAAATTGATCTTATTTATAGGTCATAACATTTATTGTGAATATAATTATAATTTGAATACATAATATCAATAAAGAAAAAGGTATGCTAAATGTTTTCTATATAAAAATAAAGTGTATGACAAATATTAATGAATTTAAATGTTTTTTTCTTCTCCTGAACAATTTCCAAAAGTGGACATACCAAATTGTTGCACTGGACCCTTCAATTATAATATGCATTTTAAAATTTTAAATATATTTAAAGTTTAATCTTATGTTTGTATAATAATTAATATAATTTAGAAGATATGTGATTTTTTTTAAATATTTGTGTTATTTTTTCCGAGCTGCTAAAAAAAAAAAACATGTGTTTTATAATCTAATATATAATAAATATTAACCTTAACCTACGTGTTTATAATGTCTTATTCTATTCATTGCCTGATAGTAGACATATGAGTATGAATATTTGATAAATTATGAACTTATAACTAAGAACTATATTTCAATTTAAGGACAAATGATTTTTCTACCCTATACATTATGTTTCGAAATTTATATTCGCCTGATTATTCATGAAAATTATAAAAATTATCCATGAAAATTCATTGCGAACTTTTCAAATAAATCACTTGATTTTCCTCTTTAATCACAAAATTTGATGAATATTTAATAATTATAAAATATTTGTACACTTATTAATTATTATTATCGGATATTCTCTGTCAATTATAGTAACAAGTAAGTTGATTTAATTTTAAATAATTATTTAATTTTACACTAATTATAATAATCTATTTTAAAATTTTAATTATATTTAAAGTTTAATCTTATGCTTATTTATTATTCAACATAATTTGGATAAGAAGTGTGATTTTATTTTTTAAATATCAGCATACATTTTTCCGAGTTTCTAAAAAAAAAGCTGTTAGTTATAATCTATTGTAATTAAATATTAATTTTAAACTACGTGTTTATAATGTTTAATTCTATGCATGACCTGATAGACATATAAGTATGAATATGTTATAAACTAAGAACACTATTTCAAATTAAGTTCAAATGAATTTTTATCCTTATTATTTTGTTTCGAAAATTATATTCTACCGAAAAACTAAAAAATATTTTGCCAACATTTCAAACAAATAATTTGATTCTCCACCTTAATCATAACATTTTATGAATATTTCATAATTATAAAATATATTTTAAACTTATTAATTATTATCGGATATTCTCTGTCTATTAGATGATGGTAAGTTGATTAAATTTTAAATTATTATTTAATTTTCCACTATTTATAATATGTATTGTAAATATGTTTAAAGTTTAATGTTATGTTTATATTATACTCAACATAATTTAGATAAGAAATGAGATGTTATTTTTTAAATCTCTGTATTCAATTTTCCGAGTTTCTAAAAAAAAAAAAGCTGTTAATTATAATCTATTATAATTAAATATTAACCTTTAAACTATGTGTTTATCGGAAGCTTCATAAAGACGCACTCGCGATACACACGAGCTAAACGTTCGAAGGTTGAACACGTACTGAACACTTAACTACACTTTTATAATGTTTAATTCTATGCATGGCCTGATAGTAGACATATAAGTATGAACATGTTAATTTAATTTAATCAATTAATTTTCCTACCCTTATTATTATATTTCGAAAATCATATTCTACCGAAAAACTTAAAAAATCATTGCAAACATTTCAAAAAATCACTTGATTTTCCACTTTAATCATAACATTTTATGAATATTTTATAATTATCGAATATATTTTACACTTATTTATTATTATTATCGGATATTCTCTGTCGATTATAGAGCTAGGTAAGTTGATTGAATTTTAAATCATTATTTAATTTTACACGTTTTATAATATGCATCTTTAATATATTTAAAATTTAAAATTATGTTTATATAATATTCAGTATAATTAAGATAAGAAGTGTGATTTTTTTTTTGAAATATTTGAAATTTTTTTTCCGAATTTCTAAAAAAAAACCTGTTAGTTATAATCTATGATGATTAAATATTAATCTTAAACTATTGTGTTTATAATATTTAATTCTATTCATGACGTGATAGTAGTTAGAGAGTTAGATATATAAGTATTAATATGTTATAACTAATAATTCTATATCAAATTACGGTCAAATGATTTTTCTACCCTAATTAATATGTTACAAAATTTAAATTCGACCAAAAAACTTAAAAATTCATTGCAAATATTTCAAAAAATCACTTGATTTAATCATAAATATTTATGAATTTTTTTTGTTGATTATAGAGCTAGGTACGTTGATTTAATTTTAAATCATTATTTAATTTTACACCATTTATAATATGCATCTTAAATATATTTAATGGTTAATCTTAAGCTTATGTTATGTTCAACATAATTTATATAAAGTGAAATGTTATTTTTTATATATCTGATCTAATTTAGTAAATATTAACCTTTAAACTACCTACGTGTTTATAATGTTTAATTCTATACATGGCCTGATAGTAGACATATAAGTATGAACTTGTTATAACTAAAAACTCTAGTTCAAATCAATTTCAATTAATTTTCCTACCCTTATTATTATGTTTCGAAAATCATATTCTACCGAAAAACTTAAAAATTCATTGCAAACATTTCAAAAAATCACTTGATTTTCCACTTTAATCATAACATTTTACGAATATTTTATAATTATAAACTATATTAAACACTTATTTTTATTATCGGGTATCCTCTGTCTATTATAGTACAAAGTAAGTTGATTTAATTTAAAATAATAATATAATTTTACACGATTTATAATATGCATATTTAAATTAAAATTTAAACTTATGTTTATATAATATTCAACATAATTTAGATAAGAAGTGTGATTTTTTTTTAAATATCTGAATTATTTTTTCCTAGCTTCTAATAAAATAAAACCTGTTTTTTATTATCTATTATCTATTAAATATTAACCTTGAACTACGTTTTTATAATGTTTAATTCTATTCATGACCTGATAGTAGACATATAAGTATGAATATGTTATAACTTAGAACTCTATTTCAAATTAAGTTCGAATGATTTATCTACTCTAATTATTTTGTTTCGAAATTTTTATTCTACCGAAAAACATGAAAGTCCATTGCAAACATTTCAAATAAATCACTTGATTGTCCACATTAATCATAAGATTTTGTGATTATTTTATAATTATAAAATATATAATACATTTGTTAATTATTATCTGGTATTCTATGTCTGTAATAGATAATTGTAAGTTGATTTAATTTTAAATAATTATAATATTTCACACTTTAAGATGCATCATAAATATGTATAAATTTTAATCTTATATTCATATAATATTCAACATAATTTAGATAAGAAGAGTGTTTTTTTTTTTTTAATTTCTGCGTTCAATTTTCCGAGTTTTTTTTAAATGAAACTGTTAGTCATAATCTATTAGGTATGGTTTGAAATTTATATTTTACCGAAAAGCTTAAAAGTTCATTGTAAACATTTCAAATAAATCACTTGATTTTCCAATTTAATCATAATAATTGATAAATATTTTATAATTTATTATAAAACATATTATACCTACTTTTGTTAATAATTATCGGGTATTCACTGTCTATAATAGTACAACGTAAGTTGATTTAATTTTAAATCATTATATGTATAGTTTCATACTATTTTTAATATGCATCTTAATTATATTTGAAGATCAATCATATGTTTATATTATCTTCAACATAATTTAGATAAGAAGTGTGATTTTATGTTTTAAATCTCTGCATTATTTTTTCCGTGTTTCTAAAAAAAAAACTTGTTAGTTATATATTCTATTATAATTAAATATTAACCTTAAACTACTGTGTTTATAATGATTAACTCTATGCATGACGTGATAGTAGACATATAAGTATGAATATGTTATAACTAAGAACTCCATTTCAAATTAGTTTCAAACGATTTTTCTACCATTATTGTCGTGATCGGACTTCAGCCAACCGTGCGAAGGTGCCTTCACGTCTGCGAGTAGGCAGTAGTAAATTAATGCACTACTTAGTACTTACAATATATAATAATGGTAATTGTATATGATAAAGTTAATATTAGTTTATAATTATATTTATCAATAACAAAAATAGCCTTCTTTTTTGTACCCACTATAATAATAAATACCTTATAACAATATATAATATCAATATAAAATAACGATAATTGATACAATTTATTAACTCCGATTTAATAATTATGTCTATTAAAATGAATGCCCTTAATGGCCTTTTTGGTCCAATATAGTACCTAAATGACAAAAAAAAATAGGAACAATGAGTAAAATAATGTATAAGTAATATTGTTGGCATATGCCAGCTCCACAAGAGTATAATATGAAATAGAGCCTGTTTGTTCAAAAATGTATAGTATGAAGTAAAAAATGTAATTATGAAATAGTTATTGTTGGCTTAACAATGTATACTACGGTGGTGTTGATCCTGGTAGGTGTCCGCGGTTGGCCGGTCGAACCTTGTGGAGGTGGAGGTAGTTTTGTAAAATAATACGCACGACACAAATTGTTTCGACAATACTATTATTTATATTTATTAAAAATATCAGCACGACAGTTTGATATGCGACGATACAGAATAAGAGAACGTGGTTTTCGTCCGGTCGGTAGGTAGGTGTTCGTGGTGGAAAACAAAATGTTCAGCTATCAAGTAGTCGGTGCGTCGGTCGGATTGCGAGAGACGTACGGGTTGGTTCGTATCGACGTCGGCGTGTTGGTGGATGTCGCATGGAGGTCGATGCACGAGAGAGCGTATCGCCCGTGGCCGGTACTCGTCAACGCGACCTGTTTTTCCGTTCCACCCTGTGCCTTTCGGCAAGGTGGGGAGAGTCGACTGAGTCGCGATGTCGTATCTCGTGGTGGTGGTTGACAAAAATGTAGACTAGGTCGCAACGGTGTACTGGTTTCTGTTACTTACCATGTCACTGTGAAATAGAAAATGTAATAATGAGGCTCGTCAGCCTATTACCTGGGAACTTGTGTCTTTTGGTGGCTTCAAACCGGAACGCTACCGCCTCGGGATGCCCACACTTGTACAATAAAAAATAATACAATATAAATTAAAATGTGTGACAATCCTGAGGTTGTACGACCAACCGGCCACCAGCTCAAACGAATATCTCAAGTAACAATGCACCACGAAACAAACCAACAGGTATACAAACAAATTATGTGTTTTTGTGAGTATGTCTTGACCACCCTGAATTGGGGAATAATAATTAATAATTTTATAATGTAATAACGATGATACTTACAAAACTAATACAGTGCACAAATACAAAAAAACAGACCAACAACTACTGGTGTATAATAATGATACACAAAAAAATACTGAAACTAAGGCGCGTTAAGTATTGTTAGAAACAGACCACTGTCTAGGACAACGACCGTGCAGCTCGAGGAGTGAAAAGAAAAAGAAAGAGGAAAGAACGAACGTAATAAAATTATAAAATGTTTTTTGGTTGTTGGCTAGCCGAACTCGTATGAAAATGAATGAAAAAGGTTATAACATATTGCAGTACCACCTTGTAATAATAAATAGCTAAAATAACACAGACTTACGGTGGCACTGGACACATTACCATAATCGGATATTAAAACGGCAAACAATATTGAGCAAAAATACGAATACAAATTGAAGTACAAAAAAAATAATTCGAAAAATACCGTTAGAAATACGCACGCCGCTCACTATCAGCCTGATAAGAGCATATCCCTGGTATCTACGCTAGTATCATAGCCGACAGCACGGAAAACAACACTGGACTGGAAAGTGGAAACGTCAAGGAGGCTGGTGACGGCCGACGGGGGCCGGCCCGCTTAGTGTCTGCGAGAGAGGTGTAGAAAGGGGAATTTTACGTGAGCTCATCTAGCGCAGCCTACAGGCATACTACTCATTTCTTCAAACAATAAACTTAAGCATAATAAAACGTAGTCCGTGCTTTAGAGTTAGGAATGTTCGGGTGGAACATAATATATGACAATATTATGTTATAGTTGGTGCTTATTATAATATAATATTTATGTAAGTTTATTTGAAGGGAATGGTTTATCATTAAAATATAAATGGCGCCAGATTCGCTCATGTACGATTCTCCCCGTACACCTCTCTCAAGGACACTAAGAGGCCCGGCGGTAAACGTCTCGTTTTCAGTCCAGTGTTGTAGTAGCAAGGGGTGGACAATTAAATTTTATAACATGGTAATCATACTTATCACACAAAAAGGTGGCGGCCATATTCTAATTTATGAAACAATCTGTCCACACAATGGTAATAACATATCTACAATTATATTGTGTAAATATATAATGACACTTAATAACAAAATACACAAAATGATACGGTTCAAGTTAAAAATTTAAAATCTTTAAGTCCAACTTTTTGCAATTTTGGCTTATTTTTAATTAAATAGTATCTAGGTATATTATTCAATTATAATACAGTTTAATTCAAATATGATATATGAACACGAACATTTGATGTAATTCTTTGAAGTTTTTGATGTATTCATTGTAGAAATTAATACACCGATAACCACAATCAATTGACAAAAAAAAAATTCAATTAATGCAATAACAATTATTAGCACAAGCACAGAATAATATATGAAATTGTGAAAAAGCAATAGTTCACAATATGTATACAAACATTACAAGCTCGATGTATGATAGTGTTCATTAAAACTTAATTTCATAACCTAACAAATTCTCTGACAGCATAAATAAGAAGATGACGGCCACCATCCCCACTACATGCAAAACGTTCCTTGCATTAAATGTCCTTTCTAATTTCATCTATTCTTTGGTAGTAGTCCGTGCCGACAGGGAGAAAACTTGCGAAGTGATGGCACAATAACAATAACACTCGCGCTGCTCAATGGCGCGAACAACCATAATTACTATGTTTCGAAATTTATATTTTACCGAAAACCTTGAAAATTAATTGCAAACATTTCAAACAAATCACTTGATTTTCCACATTCATCATAACATTTTATGAATATTTTATAATTATAAAATATATAATACACTTATTAATTATTATCGGGTATTCTCTGTCTATAATAGAGCAAAGTAAGTTGATTAAATTTTAAATCATTATTTAGATTTACACTATTTATAATATGCATCCTAAATATATTTAAAGTTTAATCTTATGTTTATATAATATTCAACATAATTTAGATAAGAAGTGTGATTTTATTTTTTAAATATCTATATTATATAGATAGAAAGATAGAAGATAGATTTTATGGTATATGTGTAATAATGCATGAAATGCCTATAGAATTAAGTAGACCTCCTTATTATAAGGAGCACAAACATCGAAAAATAAGTAGGTACAGAATGTCAGTAGTAAATAATTAAAAATGACTCATTTTGAGCGTTTTGCTGGCACCCCCAATATAGATCTCTTGTATTTTATTAGGGGTTGTAACACAAAATATGATCCATGAGCACATATCAGCGCAAACGAAATCTTTAGTAGTTAGAATTTAAAGTCTAGAGGTGGGATGCTAGGAAATTAGATTTTTTTTAAATTATTATTTTGTAAGCTAAGTGCAACCAACTGGTACTACAGCTGTTGGAATCTGTTACTGTTACAGTCAGGTATGGAAAAGAACCCATATCTTAACATGTTATAGTGGCCATTGATGTTTATCTTCTAATTGAATATGAGTTTTAGTTAAACAAATACTATTATGAACTAGGTATTTTAATTTTTTTCATATTTATTTACTGTTTTTAACTAATAAATTATGAATAACCTAATCTTAAATTGTTTAAATCAATATAATATTTATACCGTAAACCTAAATTTAAATCATGTGTTTGCTTGACTTCCATCGTTTGATTGTTGTAAAATTCTACGAAATTAAATGTTTTGTAGATGGTCATATTAGGTCATCCATGTAATATAATTTTTGTGTATTGTGATTTATTAAATAATATGTTTATTATTTTCTTTCTAGTCATTGCAGCAGATGCAAATAGTAAGTGAATATTCTGGTATTTTTTTTTTAATTTTAATTCTGAAATAAAATTTATGTCATTTATGTCTCATAACTTTTGTAAAAATGACCACCCTCAAATTTTTAATTTTTTGAAGTTTACGTACTATTGTAGTTATGAATCCATTCAGTTAGGCTATTCATCTTATTTAACAATATTTCGACTCTAGATTCATGAACTATAAAAAAAACTATGTTTCGTTTAATTTCAAATAAATCTATTAACTTTATATTTTAAAAGTGTTTGTATGTTTCAATCAATCCGTATCTAAGATATTACAGTAGGTCTACTATTAATATCTCATAAATAACAAATAATTATTATTTTCTTTTTTAGCTATGGTTAAACGTACGTGTAATATATTTTATAATTAGTAAAATGTATTTATAGCATGGGTTTAATTTTTTAACAGTATTAAAATATATTTTTTTAAATGTTTGGTGTATCTGTGATTTATTTAGGTTTTTTTAAATGTATTAAAAACTAATATATAATAGTAGAGTAGGTATAGTTTATTATAATATAATACAGTTTAATATCGGTATGACAAATTTTACAATCTAATATTCAACAAAGTGAGCAAATGTATATTTTTTTTGTGACAATAGAGAGAATAAAATAACGCTATTCCTACATTTATACCGAACAGACATTGCAGAATATAATTTACGGATCAGGCCGTTTTCATCCAATTTTTTTTTAACGATCCCCAATTATCTAATAAATCCGAATTTCTACCAGGATCTGCTGTGAATGTTGATGATTCAATCATTTATAATGATGGAAAATAAGTCATAGTAAAACAATAAATCTTATACTCATAGACAGTGTGATGTGGGTTAGAGATGCGATCATTCCTAGTATGCCTGCAGTGATGCCATTCAATGCGACCAAAAACATTGTTATTAACATTTGGCATATAATATTATATGTTGATATTATAACAAATCAAAATAACTAAGTAATAATAACACAATTAAATAAACAACTAGTATTAAATTACATTAATATATTCTCTGACGATGCATATACCAAAATATTACTTTACAATAAATTTTGTATTGCATTTACAGCAAACCTTGTTGTGTTTTTGGGCATGCGCAGAAGATAATTCCACACATGTGCAATGCACCCAATTTTTCCCGCGAGAACGATGATATCATGCTCCATCAATGAGTAAAACTGGAATCTACCTTCATAATTTTCAATGTTAGGTATTAGGTTAGGTATAGCCCAACAACATAATTTGATATGTTGGATTAAATAATGGCGACTAAATACATGATTATGATGGGTTAAATATTGAAGTAGCTAAATTAAGGATAGTTAAATAAGTACAATTAAATTCCATTAAAAAAAGTTACCTTGTTATGATGAAAAATGAAACTGTGTAGTTTGTGGATGAAATATTGAAGCATATCGTTTTCTATTTTTCTCTTTTTTATTAACATCTTATTTGTACTTGAATATTAAGAAATTATGCGTAACTTATTAAAATAAGTTCTGTAGGATTCAAATAGATATGGTGATTTAATTAAAACGATGAATTAATGGTTAAATCTATTAAATAGATTAGGTAAATTCTAATGAGTTACTGATGTATATGATGTAGAATTGGAAATTGTCATGATGTTTATTATTTCAGATCTACGTAAAGAATACTTAAGGTTTATAACAAGTATGTACAATTTGTAAAATAATAATCAGGTGTTAGAATGATGTTATAATTTTTCTTATATAATACAATATATACACGATAATAAATAAATAAGTATGGGGGTGTAGTGTCCGGGCGGATTAAGACGTCGGTTGCGATGCACACCGTCGCGCGTCGCCGATTCGAATCCCGGTCATGGGCGGCATCGTTTTACAGGCAGTACACGGTGTCTGGAAAAAGAGGCCACCTTTCCCACCCGGGCATGGCAGAAACCTACGGGTGCCCATATGAAATTCTGCCAAAAACATCCACGAGTTCCAAACCAACAGTTCCTCCCTCACAGTTCCACAGACTAATGACCCTTGCTGTCGAAGCCTCAACCTAAATAATAAAAAAAAAATATTAAATAAACAAGTAGATACTTACGAATTGGGATAAGTGATGCTTGTTCAAGCTACCAATAGATTAAAGCATCAATGCTGTAAAAAATATGTTGGGATGGGCCGTATCTTGCCATTATTAAAATAAAAGTGTAATGTTTTAACATAAAAGAAAAAAATTGAAAAAAGTCTTCTCAGTTTTCACAGCTCAATTAAATGTGTTAAATTTAACAAGTTACCCCGTGAGATATAACGTAGTGATTTCCAAATCCAAAGTGTTATATGCAGGGCTCGGGACTTAAAGCACTTAAAATCATTAAAATAAGCTCTTAAAAACATCATTATAAGCATTTAAAAAACTTAAATTTTTGCAAAAATATTTACCAAAAGACAAAAAACTAAAAAATTCTAACTAAAAAATCAAACAAAATAAAAATAAATCTTTACCTTTATATAATAAAATAAATTTAACTTAACTTTCGAGACTTTAAGGATTTTCCGAGGGATTTTCTGAAAAATGAAATGTTTACGATATTTAATAGTTGAAAACATTATAAAAACGTAGAAATACTGTATCAAATAAGTAAAAATAATCAGAAAAACGGAAAATAAGCATTTTTTTGAAAAATCGCTGAAACAAGCGAAAAAAACACTTTCAAACTTCATAATTAAACGTATTATAGCATGACAATAAGCAAATGCTGTAAGTCCCGAGCCCTGGTTATATGATATGCATAATATTATTTTCTTTTTTCAAATTTTTTTTATAAATTTATCCGTCTTTATGAAAGTGTTGACAGGATTTAACAAAACCAGGTCATAAAATATATTTTATAATTATTAATAATTACATTTTTTTAGATGAAGCTAGTACGTATCATTAAATTATTTTATTTTGTAAAATATGTTGTTTGTTTTATGACTTTTACTCTTACAAAATTTTTCATTATGAGAAGTGTAGGTAGTAGTATCCATTACAATATCCAAGGAACTAACATTATAAACATCTAAGTAAAGCATCGGCCTTCGATTAAGCACAACTACCTAAAAACAAATTTTGCTGGAGTGGGGTATACTAATAGAATAATTTGAAAAATGTGTTTAGTATATTCAATTAGATATTGTTCATGTGGCTTAATAATTAATATTAAATATTAAACGTGTGGATGTAAGTGAGCTGAATCATAAATATATTATTCCCTAGAATATAACAGAATAATAAAAATAATTTTGGATAATTCCAAAACCCCATTTAATCCGTGTCTTATTTGTTTAAATTTAATTCAAGTGCTTAAATGTCATTTGTCAGCGTAAATCTGTGATTTTAAATAATTTCTCTAATGATTAAACGACTTTAAATGACTAACCTATAGGTTAGTTTTCTTTTCAATTGTATTGAATTATTCACATTTTTCACACAGTTTTCAAATTGTCTCTGACGGCTGTAGCATTAAGTGAACATCAGTTTATTATTCTTCTTCTCAGCTTACCGGTCTATTAAGGACCATTGTTGCCTTTAAAGGCCACTACATCCCTCTATATTGTAAGTCACCTCATATGTCACATTCTGGTATATGACTTTCAAATCCAAGGCAACTACATCGATCCACCGGGTCCTGGATCTTCATACGGGTCTTTTTTAGTTCATTTTTTCCACGAATACTTTTTTTATTAGTTGACCATCCGCTTTCCAAGTGTGTCCAAACAATTCTAATCTTTTATTTCTAATAAAGGCTAGAATATCTGATCTTTTGTATAATTTCTATAGCTCTTCATTTTTTCTTCTATCAAACGTGTATGTTTCTCAGTTAAATCGTGGTCCAAATATATTCCGGAATCTTTTTCTTTCATATATTATTAACTTTCTCTAATCACCTTTTTAATGACCTTGTGAATGGCCATTGATTATAAATTATAGTATTTATAATCAATGATTATACGTAGTATAGTAACACCTGCTCTCGCTCATGATTCTTTAATTTATTTCTTGGTGCATATTGTTCTTGTTATTGACGTTTCCTCCTAAATACTTGAAGTTGTCTACTGCATCGAATATCCATGACATCACCACCATGTATTTAATTTATTTTTAATTTATATTTAAGCTCATTGATAGGATTGCCTTAAGTAGTCTCTCGGTTGTCTGGGTAACTTCCTCTCTAATATCACCTATCACTAAAATATCATCTGCGTAAGCCAACATCACTGATTCTCCACTTATCTCTATTTGCCGTTGTTCATGGATACCGTCGTGCCTAGCCACCGGTCGCTGTGTTCACGCCACCGACTTTTCGTCGTTGCCCAACCGTCTTGGCCTTTACTTGTGTTTTGTTTCTCTGTCTACCGGAATTGTTTTACGTCGCGAACCGGTGCGCCGTCGCCGTCAACAACACCATATTGGTTGTTTCCGTGCGCCCGAACCGTGTGGTGTTTCGTTTTCTCGTGTCGTATCGTCCGTTTTTTGTACGCAGTGCGTTTCCGCCGTTATCCCCACGTGTCTTGCCGTTTGACATACGCCGTTCAGACGCGCCGGCTCGTAATTATTGCCCGAACCGTGTTGTGCTCGCTTCTCATTGTCGTGTCGTCAAATGTTCAACGAGAGCTCAACCATTCTGCGATTGATTAGTAACGAAGTCCAAGAGGTCGTTGACTCGTTGGCCGATTTCGCCATCGTTGATGTTCGGTGTATCGTCGCATTCAGGACTACCTCCACCTGCTGATTGTCATTCCGGGGCAACTACACCGTCACCGTGTTATCATCGCTATTCAACTCCGATACCAGGTCGTACACACGTCATTTCGTATTTATTGTTTACTTTATTATTCGTATCATCGTGAAACGTATTACCAGGGCATAGACACTGTGTATAATGGCAAAATCTGGTAACTGGGGCCTTGAACACGGTCTTTAGGAGGGCGTGGAATGCATTATCAATTAAATAAATCATATCATTATTATCACACAAAAAGAGACAGAACTGATATAGTGTTTTTGTAATGCCCATTGGTCATATCCACGATTTAAGATATACAGGTTGCACAACGACCTATGTTTAATAGCGTCCCGCAGTGACTTTAAAAATGACACTATAAAACAGCTGTCGAAAATAGAGCATTAGCGCTGCCGGTGTCGAAATAAGCAAAACGCCTATGATTAAAGATCTAATATTATTATCTATTTCGAAATTTTCCGTCGCTTTTTGTGGTCATTCGATTCAGCTTCTGATTTTATACTATTTATTCTATTATTATACTTGAACTTGGACTTGAATATTTTATTTTATGTATAACAATAATAAAAAGACATAATATTACATAATAATTTAAATAACACTAATTTCCTTAGATAATAATAAAAATTTTCCCTAGCTGTGGCGACACTAAAATACAATTTTCCCCTCAAGGAGCGTTGAGAGTTAATTTTTTTGAAGTGTCAGTTCTTGAGTCACAATAATATTTGTCTTCGTTGTGCAACCTGTATATCTTAAATCGTGGCCATATCTGCGTTGTTTGTCTGTTTCTGTTTTTATAACTCCGTAACTAAGAGGGATACACGTTGCTAACATTCTTTCAGATTACGGATACGGTACAATTTCCAATACGTCAACCGTTGGGATACAGTATTCCGATCAGCTGATCGAGTGTCTATTCTATATTGTTCTGTGGTATTACTTATTACTTATTTGTTGTCGAGTTATTATTCAATTGATTTATTGATCTGCCGACAGGATTGTGGTCGCGCATTTTTATTATTTACTAACACTAGTTGATAAGTCATTTCCGTTGCAGAACATTACAATGAAATATTGTTCTGTACATTGTCATATACCTACCACAAGACATTGTTGTTTATAGTTACCTCATTATTATACATAAACTAAAAAGCTTAACCCTTTCCTATACAGTCCATTCTCTCAATCTCTTCCCATCCCTTAGATCTACGAGGAAGACGACTCGACGAAGACAGCGACGCGAATCGTGTTTACATGTAACTGTCGCCTGCGCACACACACACATTTATACACGCGTTGCCCGGTTACGTGTGCAGTCAAACGCGCACAACACTATCGTCCTACTACAACTATCATCACACAACTAGTGCACGTACATCGTCTGGGAGGCTGCGAATTAACCATACGCCAGCGATGCAACGTAAGCGGGCAACACCTGATGAAAACAAAATGACGTCGATCTGAACGGCTGCTCTATGCAGGTTTTCCAGGTTGTGTAATGTTAGTTCCTTGAAAGGTTTAGAGATAGGTATTTCTGGATTTTGATTGTTACCGGTAATTATTTTGAGAATATTCATATATAGCGGCACATGACAAACACAGTTTAGTCTGTGGTGTCATGTTTAAACATTGTATATTTTAGTATTATTTTGAGGTTTTTAAAAATAAATATTTTCTATAATATTTTGATTCTGTCTCTGTAAAAAGTATTAGGTATTATTGACCAAAACTTTGAAATTTAAATTTTTTTTTACAATAAATAACAATTTAATTTTTTTCCAGTACAATCCAGCAGTATGTTATCAGTTTTATTTAGTAAAATATTTAAATATGTTTATCTTATGGTATATGTTCTTACAAAATTTCCATTGTAGAAATATAGGCAGAAAAATCAAAACAATTTCAGGGAGGGCTAGTATTTTAAAAATAAATGTGTGTTTGTGATACTGACTTAACCTAACTAAAGAGCGGTTTGTTATTGGGGATGGAAAATTTACTCAGTGATGCTTTCTATAAATTTTTAGGAGTATTTCCAAGTCTAGGAACTTATCGGAAATATCAAAAAATTTAAAAAAATTAATATTTTGAAACATTTAATTAAACTTGTGGTTGTAAATGATTTGAATCAAAAATATAGTATCCCTAATATCACTGTAAGAGTGTCTTATTCAAATTACACAGTGAAAAGTACATTTTCAGCGTAATTATGGGCTTTTAAATAATTAAAATGATAATACTTGTATAAATTTAAACCGTATATTCTGATTGGCGTGTTATTCATACTTTAATGATCCAAGAAGGTCTTAAGAAGTATTTTTCTCTTGAGTAACACATAAATATTTCGGTAATATTCTTTGTTTTTGGAAACATTCTATGGATAATATTTCTATTAGGCAGTAGCCTATATAATGAGGTTGGAACAACGTCATAGTTTATCCAACTCTGTTAAATTTCGTCAAGAACAGGTTATCCCAGGAAACATACTATAATATTATTATCTTTACATTGACATTATTATTATTTTTTGTACTTTTTTTAACATAATTTTATCAATATTTGATCTTAATAAAAAGTATTTGTAAGATTTATTAAAATCAGGAAATTTAGAAATATTCTATAATTAATGTGTACCTACATTTTTATTTAATTTTAGGGGATCAATGTGAGAAATCAGTTTTTTTTCTAAAATATGTTGTTTTATAGTTGTATTTATTTTAAAATATATTTCAATTTCTGAATTATAAACGATCATCTATTTATTTAATTGTATAAGAGCAATGTAAGCGAAGGGCTTCAATTCCGCATTAATAAAATCTGTCTATTTTATAAAAATGCTAATGAAATATATAGGAAGTTTCTTAGGGAATTCCCGGGAATATTCCAAAGTCTAGGAATTTATCGGAAATTACTGTTGCTTTGCTCAGTGTAGCTTTTCATAAAAACATTTTTATCGTTTAACTAAAATTCATCAAATCTATACTAGCTATTCAAACTACATTACATCAAATACTTTTATGAATAGGCTTGAAGCTTGAGGTATTCAATTTTCTTGAAAAATGTACATGCATTTTTGTTAATTAACTTTTTAGGGGTCAATGCTGTGCAAGATTATCTGTACCTTTTTTAAAATTAAAATTGTATTTATACGTAATAGCTAACCAAGTATACATAAAATTAAACGTTATGAGAGATACGCATTATAGTTTTTGGATAAATATGAGATTTTTCTAAAATTTTTCATCCTATGAATATCTTGTAGAATCTTTAGAATATTTGACCTATAGTTTGACTGACTATTGTATGATTTAGAATGTGAAAACACAAAAAAAAATGAAAATGAAAATTTCCACAATGTAGTTAATTTTTTACAGACTCGATTAATCAATTCAATGCTAATACCAATGAATCAACTGGTAATATATATATAATATATAATGATAACTATTATAAGTGTGTATTAAAATTAACCCTTGTAAATTAACCCTTGTCGTATTGTCTCGTCGTACAAGTGCGTAGAATAGCAAATTTTACGCTCAGCAGATCACTTTTATCTCCGTTAGTTTAAAATTTTGAGTGATTTTTTTGAAATTGACCTATTATAAAAAATTAATTCAAAATTATTATCTAGGTAGGGCATCTCATCGGCTTTTTATTATATTTTAATTTTAAAGCGAGTTATGAGTGTTTTCAAATATACAAACAATTTACAATTTTAAAATATACTTGTACGACGAGCGATCTAGTAACTGGTGTTTTAGGAATTAATAATTGATGGGTAATATTTTTAAATAACAAACGATGCGTTGAAACTACGAGACAATTTCATAGTTTTTTCAGCTCAAGTAATTTACATCAAAGGAACAGGTTATTCCAGGTGACATAACATATTTTTTAGCAAGTCTGGAGTTTCATATGTTGGACTTTATACATTTTTGTACTTTTTTTTAATTATGTTTTTCTGATTCGTTAAAAAGTATTTGTAAGATTTATCAAAATCAGAAAATTTAATAATATTTAATAATTTATATGTAAAATTTCTATTTTATTTCGGGGATTGTATATAATCACTTTATATTTATAAAATATGTGTTTATTTTTACTAAGTTGTTTATTATGAGAAGTCGTAACGGTTACACCATGTGACGATATAAAAAATTCATTATCAAAACCATCTGTTATGAACCACGATTATTATTATTATTATTAGTAGTAGTAGTAGTAGTAGAGTAGTAGTAGTAGTAGTAGTAGTAGTAGTATATAATTTAGTATTACCTATAATATTATTACTTATATGAGCAATTTTGTGATGTGGGGAACGAACGCTGACTCAACATTCGACGGGCGTACAATGTAAGGCTGTCCCGTACGGGCGAGTCAGTCAATGTATGTTTGCGTCCGTAAAGATGGTGTGTAGTAATTTTTATCTTCAATAAATATTTTGACTCATATAATTAAACCTATCAGTGTATTATCACATCTCATACAATTTCATCCTTGAGACGGCATTGAACCAAAAGATCAAGTTTTCGACGGCTAAATTTCAATTGTATGACGAGTGAAAAGCGCATCAAGTAGTGTTGACGCCAACAAGTGACCATCTACATATTACATATAAATTTGATATCACGTCGAGGTCACCAAAATGGAGGAGCCGGGAACGAAACAATAATAGTCCGCGAAGTCCTGTCACCAAAATACTTCGCTTGTTATGTTGCTATGTATAATATACTCACACACCGACCGACCTGTCGGTAAACTGTGTGTAATTGTGTGGATGTATAGTTAAAACTAATGGTGTATAATAAAAAATGATAACACGTTTAGGTAATTATTAGTTGCTGTATAATACGCTGTATCGATAATGATTTTACAAATATATAAAATCCACAGCAAAACAATAATATAAAAAATGTATTAATAATAATAAATCAAGCCAGGCTAAACAGTATAGTATATACAAATTCAAAATATAATACGAATTATAAATAATCTACTGTACGGCCCTTTTGGCACGACAGAATATAATAATAATAAGTGACATCTATTTGAGCTGTTAGATCATATACAATTATATAATATAAAATATAAAAATGACATACAGCCCTTCTGGCGTGATGGTATAATAATTAAAAAAACTCACAGTTTGTGGAGCGCAGACTGGCCAGCTGGTTCTGTGCTATAATTTTTACATAATATACAAAAAATGATGTTTACACATTACACACAAATACAATAAAAATGGCCCTTATGGTGCACATTAACAATAAGATTATAATATATTTAAAGGTACTGGCTGTTCGAGCCTGCAGTTAATATGAAAAAAAATACAACACTTTACTATTAGAGTAAAATCAATTTTATGTTAATATTGATGACAGATATAGAAACGCGCGTGCCGATACTGCTGTTACAACGTTCGACACAAGACAAAAATATCACGGAGGCCGTGTTAATTAATAATATTTGCATAGCTGTCGCGGCGGCTGTTAGCGTTAGCGCGTATAATCTATGCATTATATAATAACTCACGTGTAACATTAAATAATAATTATTACAAAAATACAACGAAACAAAATAAATAATTATGTGCGTGGCGGCCGGTGCAACGTGATATCAATATTTATATGTAATATGTAGATGGTCACTTGTTGGCGTCAACAAGCAGGTTACAACCATAGATAATAAAGAAATGGATGGGCGATGCTATTGTTCTCATCTGTGACGGAAGAGAACTTAAGTTACCAATATGGTTACAAAATGTATCACAGGTTACTGATTATTGGTATCATAGGCTTTATCAGTTTATCACCATAAATATTAAATAATAATAAATCAATATATTACTATATTCGTATCTTGTCTTGAATAGGGAAATCAAATAATTAAAGTTTTAACTCTTAAGTTATAATATTGTGAATTACAACTAAAAATGATGTACTAATTTGCATCAATTAAACATATATTTTAATAAAAACGATTGCAGCGAAAATATATCCATTTTAGATACTCACTGGGACCAATTGACGAATTTAATTATCTTAAAATATTTAGATATAGGTACGAATGTATCACGAATTAAAAAATAAAAATGATGCCATAACAATTAGGTCTAAATACACAAAACTTGTTTTATTTCAAAACCAGTAACTTTAATATGTTTTTGTGTGATTTTTAATTTTAATTTTAATGTAACTAAACTTATTCATTAACCTATTATTTAACCTATGTTTATACTTTATCATGACAAATAAATTAAATAAATTCTTATTTATCATGTATTTTATTATTATCTATTGACAAAATGACAACATAGACCTCATGCTAGACTTAACCTAAGTCTATAATTGTCGATTGACAATAACAAAATTGAAAATATCATTATTTATCATTAGTTAATATTAGTTATCATATTAAATCATATTTATTTATCTATTGAATAGATTCTATTCTGTGATATTATTATAGATTATATTATTATAAGTTTTTGCCATAGTGCCCTATAGCAGATCACCCATTTTATTTTAATTTGTATTTATACCGAACAATTATTATTTTATTATATCAATATTATTGTCATCATTAAAAATTATTAATTATCTATGGTTCTATGCCCTATCTGATTGTTGATAGCCGAATGGTAATTAATGGGCTGGCATATTTTAAAATTTCACGCACCGAGACGTAATGCTTTAAAATGTTGCTACCCGGCAACCACTATCTAACCACTGTGGTAACATAAGTTCTCTTCGATCACAGAACGCTCCGTGTATAAGGTATAGGGATGGCCAATCCATTTCTTTATTATCTATGGTTACAACAACCAAGCAATGGTGCTATGATCCCTCGCCATACCAAGAAGTTTTCGAGCAATCAGCACTGGTTTCGATCACTAAACGTATATTTATATCAGTATATCCGTTGAGATTGGATACTTCAATTTCAACATTATTTACAATACATCTTCAATCTAGTTTCAATTAAACAACGTTCGAAGACAAAAAGAAGGCTACCAAACGCCGAGCCGTATATTAAAAACGCTAACAAGCAGCGAAACACATTCGACGATATCGACGCCGACATAAACGACGAGCAACAGCACGGTAAGACTCTTCGTACAAACCCGTGAGAAACCCACTTGGGAATCACCACAAATATCGTTTGTACGAGTTGTTCTCATAGCCAGATTAGTGGTGAAGGAAACCAACCCAACTGCGACGACCGATCAGGAAGACCGATTTCACCATTTGATGAGCGATCAACACTACGCGAGCATCTCCCGGTAACGAGCTACTACTATCTGTGCCAACACGTAAACAGTACGTTAGAATGATTACAAACCGACTAGGAAGCTCCGTGGCCGATTCCGTTTATACGACAATCAATCAGGGGCTCGCCGACCCACCTGAACCAATATCAGCGAACGGGCAGAACCTGCCAGGTCCCCGAATTTTGAGAGACGTAAGTCACCGTACCGGATTCTCGACCAACGTAACCCACCTCTGTCGCTTTTAAAAGCCGACCGTTCCCGGTTCCGACTCACGGCAGCAGTCGCTATTGACAGTTAGACTCTACTAATGATTGACCCAGTTCCCTAAACTCTTAATCCCTTGAACTATATTTTAACTTACTTTGTAAATAGGACAGTGCCTTTTGCCCGTTGTGGAATTACGCCGAACACTATACAGTTTACTTTCCAGCCTGACTGTCGTCCTAGTGTACTCACCACCCATTGGACATAAATAAAAACGTCCCAAGCATCTTGAAAGCTGTCTATTATTGGAAATACTAATTAAATATATAGGATATATAGATATAGATTCATATCTGATCTCAACTTACCGCTTAAAAAATGTATACAAATTATCACGGAATTAATTTACGTAAGGTGATATAAGGAAGATGTGCTTTGTAGTTTATGAATAATTGTGGAGGTTTAATTAAAATGTTTTTGTTCCGATAAATAGGTTTTAGAATAAATATACTATATCTATCCTAATAAGTGTTCTTAACTTATAAAATGTTTAATGTAGATATACGAGAAACAATTAGAAATTTTTATAAGGTTTATTTTTACAGATTGGGGACGACGATTATCATTTTTTTTGTGTAGTATGTATTATAATTATAAATTATTATTTTATAATTTTATTTTATTTTGATTGGGTATCTCATGTATTTATTGTAAAGTCCAGAGTGCCATATATTGGGTATCATACATTTAAGTATTTTTTTAATTATTCTTGATGAGATTTTTCTGTTTTGGTAAAAGCATTTGAAAGACTTATTAAACTTAGACAATTTAAAAAAATATAAAATCGTTAGTAATCAGTTTGTTTTGTAAAATATGTTTGTCTAATTGTCTTATTTTAGTGGCGTATATTCATACGAGGCATCCATTGATATGAGAAACTTAAGGGGATTCGATACCGACTGGTTTTAATAAAAATGATTTAAATATAGGTAATTTCTATATTGCGTGCGTGCAAGGCATGGTTATGCCGTTTTGCGTGTGTAGTAACTGTTTATTAGTATGAGTGACTGTCAGACCACCAACTAAAATGTGAACACTCACGCACGCTTATGCACATATCACACCTTGCACCACGTAGGGCACGTGAGCAAAATTAAATCGACCAAAACATCCAATCTTTTGTGCATCAGTCCGATTGACCTAGTTATGCGATAAGACTTCTAAAAACTGATTTAAATTCCTTATTATGTCTTCTATAGATCAACCGAGCCACTATTTAGAATTTACAATTTTAATTTAGTGTAGTCAAAACTTATTTTTTTTTTTAATTTCACAAGTTTTTAATCCATATTTAAAAGATTAGGGGCCAAAATTTGAAAAAGTGGCTCGACTGATCTCAAGAAAATATAATAACGAATTCAAATCAGTTTTAAATATCTTATATTCTTATCACATTATTAGGTACATCAGACTGATGGACTAAAGATTGTTACGTTTAAGTCATAAAAACGGTCAGTATCGAATACCTTTAAGTGAATCCATAAATATTCCAGGTAGAGCTAATATTTTTAACTTAATTTTTTTCTGGTGGGGAGGGGGTCTGATGACACACAATCTAGAAGGGGAATCGAAAGTTCCTACACGAGAGTAACGGGTAGACAATTACATACGTTAATTCCTACATATGTGATGTGTAAGTTCCTACACGAAAAAAAAAGGTACGTATGTTAGTTCCTACACGACGAAAAACAGGTACATGTGTAAGTTCCTACACGGTAAAAAAAGGTACACGTGTACGTTCCTACACTAAGAATATTATAAGTTATCAATCTAATAACACTTATATCATATTACAATACTGTCATACGTATTAACTCTTTACAATTACGATTATTATTTTTAAAATTATTAAATATTATATAGAATGGATAATTTTTATTTTTATTTTTTTCAATAAATGACGAATTATTATTATATTATTACAATTATTATTTTTTAAATTATTAAATTGATAATATTTATAAGGTAAATTATTAAATATTATAAAGAATTATATATTATATAGAATAAAGGATTAAAATGTATGACAGTATTATAATATGATATATCATTATAACTAATATCATATTGATAACTTATAATATACTTAGTGTAGGAACTTACACCTGTACCTATTTTTTACTGTGTAGGAACTTACACTTGTACCTGGTTATTACTGTGTAGGAACTTACATATGTACCTTATTTTATCGTGTAGGAACTAACATATGCATCTTGTTTACCTGCTAGGTCTCGTGTAGGAACTTACATTCGCCCATCTAGAAAACCTAAATGTTTCTAAGGGGGTCAATGGAATACTTTAAAAAATTTGTTATGAAATTCCCAAGTTCATGAACTTATTGGATACATTATACGTACTTTCTTCAAAATTTAAATATGTTTGAGCATTTATTAAACTTACATTTTTTTTGTAAATGTATTGGGTAAAGTTGTGTCAAGCCTCAACTGATTTTAATCAATCTAGAAATAAAAGCCTGACAAAAATACGTTAACTCAGAATGATCGGATTTCAATTCTGTAAAAATATTAGTACTTATTGTTGTTATTAAGTTATTGTGGAGATACATTTTAAAATAACTGTTTAATTTTTTTTTTAAAGACATTAAGGTGAATCTAAAAATTACAAATAAATTAAGAAACTCAACTAAAATTTAACATCAATTTTTAAAGAAATATTAAAAATCGATTTCCAAAACAACCTAGAAAAATGTCGATCAACTCAAAAAATTTTTCAAAATTGAAATCCGATAATTTTAAGTATGTGTAATCTTATCAGGTTTTTGTGTCTAAAATGTTAAATAAAAACCAAGTTTCCAACCTCCTTGATCAAATTCAGTAAATTTTAAAATATTAAATAAGCAAGTAATAACTATCTAACATTTTTATTTATTTCCAGATCTCCTCAGTAGGTTATCACTTTCATTTTGTATAATATATTTGTCTTATAATGGTATATGTTTTTCTTATTAGGTTTTACATCAGGAAAAGCTTAAGTGTAAATCCATTAAAATTCGAGGAAGGGCTAACAATTTTAGCATTAATGTGTTTTGGGTTGGAAGGGGGCTAAGATCCTATGCAACTAAAAATCGTTCAGTTTTGGAGAGGCTTATGGAATAGGTACATATTTTCTCAGAAAATTCCTGAAAATAATCTCAAGTCCAAAAATTTCAAAGTAGATATTTAAATTTTTTGTTTAGATGTTTAGATGTTTAATTAAACTTGTAGTCATAAATGATATAAATCACTAAAAATATTACAGGGTAATATTAAGGCTGTTAGATAATTCCAATATTTTTATTAAATTATATTAATTAATGATATTCAAAATATACAATTTCTCAAATGTAATAATTATTTAAGCTGTCTAGTATAAATGTTGTTCTATTCGTAGTATGAATGATTATTTATTTTTCATGAAGGGATTTCTCCAACAATTAGATTTATATTTTAGAAATATTTCTATTCCCGGAAAAATTTCTTGGATTGTATATAATTAAGTGGTAGTTAAAACAACATTTTTCCAGCTCAGGTTTATGGTGTAACAAGGACAGGTTATCCCAGGGGACATAATAAATTAATTTCCGAGGCCAGAATGCTGTGTGTTAGACATTACAATTATAACTTTTTTGCATGGTAAAAAAAAATATTGTATTAATTTGTGAAAATCGTTATACCTACTTCAAAATATTTAATAATTAATAGCAGATTTTTTTTTTTTATTGTTATTATTCCAATAGGAGGTGACTGTACGTAATCAGTTTTAATTCGTAAAGGGTGTTTGCTTTAAACTGTATCATTATTTATCACAATTTGTCGAAAAACATAAAAATTGATCAATGTTAAAATACGACTTTGTTATTAATATCTACTAATTTTAATTTATTCCAGATTCAAATTGTACGTAATCAGTTCTATTTTTTATAATGTGTTTGTTTTAGACTGTAGCATTATTAAATATATACATAATTTGTTTATAGATTTTCCTTGGGGGGGGGGGGGGAGGGGCTGGCCAAACGTTCGTAACAGTCGGGAACTGAATGTTATTTGCGCGGCCGGCGTGGCACCGTGTAATAGCCTGCTTTATCATATACATAATTATTTCACATATAACACAATATTATAAAGAAGAATTAATACAAAAATAAACAGATATGTTGTGTACTTGTGTTTGCGTGATGCGTAAGTCGACTGCGGGATATAGCGAGTAATCATTTTTTAATTATAGTGTTGTCGTATCGACAGAGGGCTTCGTTCCTACACAAATTAATGCTGAATGTTTTTAAGGAATTCTAATGAAATATGTAAGAAAATTTCTTAGGATACCCAAGTCCAGGAATTTATTATCATGAATATCCAATTAGAGCATTTTTGATCAGAATCGACTAGCGTATACAATGACCTTTTATCTTTGAATTCATATTTAACAAATCTATAAAAATCATCCAAAATACAATCATTGTTCTTTAATGTGATTAATGTGAATTTTGTCAATATTTGAACATTAAACATATAGTAATTAAAATATGTAAATCCATTGCTTTCTCTTTTTCTTATTTATCTTGCGTCGTGACCAGTGCAGCAGTAAAAATACTAAAGCAGATATAATGCATTGAATAATGTTGTTCAAACTAATGGTGGGTTGCAAAATATTGGATAGTTGAAGAAAAAAATTAATAATATTTAATTTATTAAAAACCAAAACATGTTTTCCTAATTTATCGATAAAATTCAGATTTTATTTTTATTTAAATTAAAATTTGATTTGTAAGTGATTATTGATTAAGTTTGTAGAGTGACATAAGTAAAATAAGCTAAATAGTTTTCGAATTAATTTAGAAATTTGTTTAAAATGTCCCACCTGGTATTTGTAGAATTTACAAAATATTTATCCTAAAGTGTTACTGGTAGTATTATGATGATATGCCAAAGACAAAAGGAAATTATTCTAATGTTGGTGTAGTTTAATAGATATTAAAGATAGGATCATTAAAGTTAATCTAAACATGTATAATTACTATTAAAAGTGTATTCTAAATGAAAACAGATTATAAGCAATTTCCGAAGAATATTCCAAATGTTAGGAATTTATTGGAAATAACAGATTAATACGTCTTTTCTCAAAAGTTGATTACCTTACAATGATGTTATACGTATCTTTCAATTCAGATTTAATCGTATTACTGGTGTGCTCGTCTTTTTATATTTTATTGTTTTATGAATATCTAATTTATAGATTGGGCCATTTAAATTACTCGTTGTAGAATCATTCATTTTAATAAAATAATAATGAACAGCAATTTTTATGTGTATTATAGTAATTATCACTTAGCGATCAAATCTATTGCATAATGGTTCTCAGATAATAAATAGGGATACCTTTTCCTGTGAGCCTCGAAGACAAATTTTTAAATTTTGAATATTTCTCTCGAAAACAAATACTTTAATGAGTTTATGGATTGTGTAGGGTTGCTTATAACATTAATGTGTGAAAATTTGTTTGAATAAATTTATTGTAGTTAAATAATTATGGTAAATCATTGGGCATCAAATTTGTCAAGGACATTCCCGTGCAGGATCATTTTATACTTTTTTTACATTTTTCTTACGTGATTACTATTATAGAGGGAAATAAGAAAGATACACTTTGTAATTTTCTAATAAATGTGAAGATTCAATTAGGTACTATGTTTTCCTCATAGTGAATAATTTGTAGAATCTACAGAATTGTTATCTCATACTGTGTTACTAGCTTATATAAGCAAAATATTATAGAATGTAAATACATTAAAAACAATTGAAAACTATTAAAATGTTGTTACAGTAAATGATTATCAAAAGAGCGATTATTTTTGTACTACGGGTATGTAAAATTCAATTTCTGTGTATTAACATTAAAATTAATTATGAAGACATAAACAGTAACTATGTACCCAGTGCTTGAATTGAGTGAGAACGTGGAAGGTCGGAGTCCATTTTATTTGTAGAAAATATTTATGCATACCACTTTTAATTATATCCAAATCAATAAGATATTTCAACATACAGGTACGCACAAACTTTTTACAATTTTGCATTCCCTTTTTAATTTTTTAGAATTCAATACAAAAAAAATTTGAATAAGAAGTATTGACCTAGGCATAAGTTATTGACAGGAGATTATGATTTATGAGAAATGTTCATAGTATATTCAGTCCAAGTGAATAGTATCAAAATAATAGATTATTCTAGGAGATAAAATATATAAATTAGCAATTCAGGTGCCATATCTTGAAAAAAAATATTTGAGTTTTATTAAAAGTTTTATAATATTTTCTGTCTCGATAAAGCGTTTTGTTTTATTTAAAACTGCAAAATTAAAAATACATTTTTATTTAGTATATTTCATAATTTATAACAATTTTTATTTTTTTCTAGAAAATCAATGCACGTTATCAGTTTTATGATAAATATTAGAATTGTCTTATATTGGAGTTTATCGATTCTCCATTATGAGAAGTTTATTTGGAAACTCATTGACATTTCAAGGAGGGACATCAATTTTAATATCTGTTAGGGGGGCTACGATCCCAAATTATTACATGATAATAGAAAAACTTTTGGATAATACCAAAAATGTGTTTAGTTTGTGAGATGTTATATAAATTAAATTTAAGATGTACTATAAAGTGTAATTTGGGTGAGCAATGGTTGGATTTTGAAAAATTAGTCCATTTGTTCTTAAAACATGTATACAATAAAAATCGAAATAACAATCCCTTAAATATTAGGTATATTAGAAAAGGAAGACATAAATAAAAATGTAACTATTTACAATAGTAATCAAGTACCACTTACGCAATCACACGCTTTTTGCTTACAAATCTTAAGCTACAAAAGTTACATAATTGATTTTTGGAAATGGTTTCCCTATTGATCTGGATCTGCAATATAACGGGAATTTTAAATATTGACATTTTAAAGAGGAAGTGAAAAATGGATCTTGAGATTCACGGAAGGAATTGAAATTTTTTTATAGTTTGTGAAAGTTATCCTAGGTTGAAAATTATAATAGTAATAATATAAATTATTCGTTATTATTAATTTTCTACGTCATATGAGGTAAACTCATGAATCAAGTTGTCATTCTCATTGCCTCAAATAAACAAATTCTATCTTGAAATAATTAATATAATATAATTATTTGTTGACTTCTAATTCGAAAACCACTTTACTGATTTTAACGAAAAAGCCAATGATTGTCCTTAGACCTATCTGGAAATTTTAAAGAGGAGTTTGAACCAGATATCGAAATAACGCTACGCTGAGAGTTATAGAATCTGAATCGCGGTGTACCAAAACGAAGATACACCAATTTAACGACGTATTTTTTATTGAATTATTTTAAGCAATAAGAATGTTTTCGCTTGAAGTATTAATTGTTATATCAACGCCTTTTTTAATTTCTAATTTGACGTTGGGATGAGTGTTGATTGAAAATATTTCACGGACTTTGGGCCAATTAACGAGATTTGAGATGGGTTTGCTTGGGGCTAGAGATTTAATTGCAATATACCTAGAGGCAGGATCATTTAGGTTGGTCGTTTAGGTTTGGACATCATCGAGTGAGGTGACATAATAATATATATTGATTTGTGAACTGTGAGTGTCTCATGTTGGACATTTTACATTTTAGTATTTTTTTTCAAATGTTATTGGAGAAAATTCTTATGTCTTAATAAAAAATATTAGAAACAGAAAACTTAAAAAAAAATTTTAATTAATGTCAATATTTTAATTTTCTTTTTATTCTAGGTTCGTTAAGTACGTAATCAGTTTAATTTTTAAAACATAAGTATATTTACACAAAGTTTTCCGTTATGAAAATAATAGGTGGTAATACATTAATTTTTAAGGAAGGCTAACCTATTTAACATCAATGTGTCCGAGTGAATATTCTTGATTCCAAAAATGTGTAGTTAATATTTAAGCGTTTTTTAAAATATTATTCATAATGTGTTTCAATGTTTATATAAGATTGTGGTTGTATAATATAATCCGAATCCAAATATTTTATATCCTAATTCTACGACACAGTTAATGCTGTGGTAGGGTCCACTGTAATATCAATTGAACATTAGTAGATTATGTTCATACATACAAATTGCAAGTGGCATGAGTAGGTACACAAGGATTAAATTATACTTCTTTACAGTGGGTACGAATAAAAACCACCAAGATCAGCATCATGGTCAGCAATCACACACATTTCTATTGTTTTTTTTTATTCTAAATTAAACTTTGCAATATGTGACACAACCACATTGTGTTAAATAATATTTCGCCTAGTTTGGGACAAAATGTCTCATTTATATTTATATGCAATACCTATAGGTTAGGTTATATTAATTAACAAGTCGGGAGTATCATGTGTTGTGCATTATATATATTTTTTCATTTATACTCCAGATGAAGTGGGTACGTAATGAGTTTTATTTTGTATACAGTGTTTTCGTATAGAAAATGTTATGTTATGTTCATACAAACATACATTTCGAGTTTTAAGGAGTACATCCAGATTAAATAATACTTTTTTACTGAGGTACAAACAAAAAACCACCAATGCATCATGGTTAGCGATCACGACACACACATTTCTATTGTTTTTTCTTATTTTAATTTAAACTTTATAATATGTAACACAACCACTTTGTGTTAAATAATATTTCGCTTAGTTTGGGACAAAATGTCTCATTTATATATTAATATGCAATACTAATTATTCTAAAAAAAAAAAAAAAAAAAAAAATTTAAAAAATTAAAAAAAAAAATCAATCAATTTGAGTGTCATTAGTGGATGACTTCTCACGTCAAGCGTATCATGTTGTAAATTCTCTAACCATATAAACTTATTGTGCCCCTAAGGTATAGATTGTTTATCTCAAATAAAGAAAAAAAAAAAAAAAAAAAAAAAAAAATATGCAATATCTATACATCATGTTATATTAATTAACAAGTCGGGAGTATCATGTGTTGTGCATTATATATATTTTTTCGTTTTTGGTTTGCTTCTAAAATTTTTGTTGATTATGTTTTTCCGTCATGATGAATTGTACCAGTAATATTTATTAAAACCTTAAAACATTTAAAAATTAATATCAATTTTTATTATACTCCAGGGAATATTGGTACGTAATGAGTTTTATTTTGTATACACTGTTTTCGTATAGAAAATGTCAAAATTTTCATTCTTATAATAATTAGTATCGCTTTGGGACTTGTGTAGAATAACATTTTAGTTTAATTTGCGACCAAAATTCATCTTTGTATGTGCTTAGAATTATAATCCGCCATGTGGTATGGCAATACCACATTTATAATGAATGTTAACTACATTTTTTATCGAATTTTATTCATTCCTATATAAAATGATTTGAAAACATCAAAATTGTCAAAATATTCTCATAAAAAGTTAAAAGTAATACATACATTATCCCCCACCCCCAATCTGAATTTTGCAATTTTTCGGGCCAATAATTAGTATTCAATTCCTGTGAATTCCTGACCAGCTTTTTATAATTCCTGGTCTGATAAATTTCCCGGAAATTCTAACCCCTCTTTATAACGACCCGCTAATGCTACCCTACCCGATAGCCTGGGTTGTAAACCACATAGCGCATGGCTGTCGCATTGCTGCTCATAATGTATAACATTATGAACCCCCGCGCCACGTGGCGAACTGGTCGCTAGATTCATGGCGGCCAGTGGACGCTTCTCGTGTCGTCGACTTTAATCAGTCATCTTGTTTATATTATCAGCTATCGCTTATGGACTGAGAAAGCGATCATTATGTAATTGACAAGAATAAATCCTAAATACAATTTCTCATGAAAAAAAAAAATATTTATTTATTTAATAAATTATTTATATAACACTTAATTTTTTTTATATATTTTTTCATTGAAAACGACCTTAAGGTCTTTGTCAGTGCGTATCTTAAGTGGATAGTAAGGAGACTATGTAATATATTTATCTATGTATATATCACTATATACATGATACTACCCCCTAACTCCAAGAGGTGACATATGCGGTATTTACTTCTAGTGGAGTTGGACCTATTGGAAACTGGATGACGCAATCGGACGAAAGCATGGGAAATTTGTGATCTTGTAAAACCACGCATTTTTTTTACGCTTTACTATGAATTGAATCGATGACTGTGTGAGTCACAATCAACTGCGTGAGTGGGTAACTACTACTCCACTTCGGTTCCACTTATAATTTAAGAATTTAACCCTAATAAGTTAATAGCCCTAAAAAAATAAGATATTCAAACATATCTTGGGGGGTTATCACCCTCCCACAAATACCCCGCTGGCAGGGTCCGGATATTGTATTGAGCATCATGTGTTTTGATAAAATGTATCAAAATTGGGAAATTTAGTAATATTCATATTTATAAATTGTATTTCATTCTATAATCTAAAAGTACCAAATAAATTTTTAAATATTATTTGTTGGTTTATGATTGTTGAAAATGTCATTTATAAAATAATAACAATCGGTGTGTGCTCCACCTAATACACTCAATCACAAAATGTAATATGAATTTATTTTTCAGTAACCTTTAAAAAAACTCCAGTTACTGACTTCTGTAACAATATGGTTTTCCGAGAAGATTTTGTAACTTTTTTTATAAATGTATTATATGGTAAAAATTTATTTTAAGTTTAACTTAATATATTAGTATAAATATAAATTAAATTGATTTAGAAATATTTAAAATTGATTCTTGTTATATTGTTAAGTTTTTGTCAACTCCCAATGGATGTATTTTAAGTTATGGCTAAAATTTACGTACACGTTTATAGCGTTAATATTTTGAATTTTAATGATTACAATACAATGGATTTTTTTTGTTCCGCATATGTTACAACAAAATATATACATTTATGACGATGGAGAAAAACTCTTTTATTTTTTCCTGATAATTGTTATGTAGTGACGTCCCGCTAAGACTACTAAATACGTTTTTACACGTAGATATACGTAAGTGTCCCGGGGGCATATGATTTCACCACCGATCACATTGTGTCAAACCTCGATCGCCGGTGCGAGTAGAATATCAAAATAAGAGAAAATCGTGAACCGAACGGCCGCACGAGCGTGGGATGCTACGGTATCCTAGCGATACGCCTTTACGCATTTACACAAATAGGCTATGGACACATACTTATCTTATCGATTGGAGAGGAAACGCTGAGTTTAAGACTATGTATGAGAGCTCCGAATAGACTAAACGCAGACGTGAGCCACCAGAGTCAGTGCAAGCACCTTCATGCTGATACCATTCCAAATTAATCATTTGGACTTAAAATATTTTCAATCATTCTTGTTCAGTAATAGTGTTTTATTTACATTGCAAGCAAATAAATAAAGCTACAGCTATATATATATATGCACAGTTGAGGTGGAGAACATATTTTTCGGGTTAAGGCCCACCGACATTTTTTACAAACATAACATACAATTTTTATTGGTTATTGGTCTCTATTCCTTCAAACTTTATAATTTCGAATCTATATGATTTTATCTATACACTATACAGTATTGCACATCCAACCACCCTGGACTTTGATTTTGGTTGAGGCATTGACCAAAAAATAGAGCATGATGAACTGATGTATCTAGTCAGTGAGTACCACTCGTGTTTCACCAAAGGGCTGTTGGAAATAGGATGCACGCCAATGATGAATGTTTATTGTATTACTATAATATTATAATAATAATTGATTTGTGCTAATCCTGCGTAAACATACGTTTATGTCTTAGTAAAATCTAACAAATTATCATTCACTATCTATATTTATAAATTATATTAGCCGAAACGATATAATAATAATATTTAGTTGTAGTAAATATTATAAAAGTTATTGTGAACATAGTTATGTTACTTCCCTATTATTCAATAATTTATAAATTAGCCTAAACGATCAGTCGATTTCTCGCCCAAATGATATGATATGCTTTACTTAGGTAAATTTTGGGTTATTCGCCCAAATGAATGACACCCTATGCGTGTGAACGCAAATGACAGGTATGCATCAAATGGACAAGGGGCAGTACATAATTTGCATGGTATGCGTTTGAAGGCGCGAAAATATAATAACAAAAAAAATTTACAGTAAACGATTATGTGCATAATTAGTTTTAAAAAAATGGTAAACGACGCATTTATTGTCAGCGTACTGACTCGACGCTCTCTGAAGCCGTATGATATGCGCTGGCCGCTGCTATCGGTTGACTCGATTACTTAATAGTAATAATAATACGTATAATAACATCAAACGACACTGCTGGATGTTATATAACACGAAGGTTGTCCTTTTCATTGTCATGTATACGGAACAATAATAGTATATGATATAATATTATACGTCCATATTCAGTTAATATTTTAGCTTCTATGACATCATTTAAAAATTTCACACATAACAGTGTTCCATTACATAATGCTGGTGTAATAGTATTTCTTTAAAGCATGATAGGAGCTCTATTTTGTGAAGATACTTTCAATTAATTTAAAAACTCTGCAGGGTAGTGTATTGCATACAGTTGAAATCGATTTATATGTTTCCCCTTCCCCAAGACAGAGTGTTATACAGGGTCATTCTTTTATCAAACAACACTTATATGGTGTTTGTATGTAAATACCACCTAACATACATCTATAACACACAAACACCACCCAAAACCACCCAACTTTGGGAGGCTATATCTTGTAAACGGATTAATGAAAAATAAAAATTTAAACGTGAAAATTCATTGAAAAAATAGCCTTTTTAGTTTATGAAATTTTAAGTATACGTTGTCATTTGAAAATCAAAAGTTGATAATGGTTAACCTGATAAATATAAGGGTGAAAATATTTAAAAAAAATATATAGTTCTGGAACAGGATGGTTCTAAAATTCTGAAAAAAAAAATTTGAAAAAAAGTCAATAGTTTTTGAAATAATGAGTGTTGTTTGATAAAAGAATCACCCTGTATATTTTGAATAAACATCATCTGCTCTATTTTGGTTAGAGGTTTAAGGCTCTTTCAGATAACCATTTGTAATAGTTTATATAATTTGTCTATACAACAGAAAATACTTGCATTTTAAATTCTGAACGGAGCTAGGAATGTATTGATTTTACAATGACGTATGTTTTTTTGTATTTTTTTTTTTTTTTTTTTTGTCTGTAATCACGTTTTAGGGCAGTAAAAGTGCTTCGATTTTCGGGCGCCCGGGAATTGGGCCACAATTCACCTTTTTTTTCAAAGGCATACGGTAATTGGGCCACTAAAATTTTATATTTATTACAGGTAGGCCCGGTAATTGGGCCACTATTACATTTTAAATTATTGTAATAAAATAATATTTGGGGGTGGAGTGGCCGAGCGGACTAAGGCGTCTGTTGCCATGCACGCAGTCGCCGGTTCGAACCTCGGTCACGGGCGGCATCGCTCTTTGGGCATTTCGCGGTGTCTGGAGAGAGAGGCCGCCGCCCCCCCACCGGGAATGGCAGAAACCTACGAGTGCCCATTCAAAATTCTGCCAAAAATACCCACGTGCTTAAAACCTTCAGTACCTTCCCCTACAGTTCCCCCAGGCTAATGACCTCAGTTGTCGAAGCCTTAACCCTAATAAAAAAAAATAAAAAATAAATTATATTTAAGAGGATGTCAGCGCACTATTTTTCTATATCTGATCCACGCACAACATAGACAAAACACATTTGCGCAGAATAATTTTTTCTATGAATTTACAACATTATTTTGTTTATTTTGAAAGTCAAATAACAATGAAATATAAAATGGATGTGTCATTCCCTCAAAAATATTATTATCTATCTTTTTTGTAATGAGTGATTTTATTCTACGATTACTTAAAAATATAGAAAAACTGATTCTGCGTAAATGCGTTTTGTGTTTTGTGTATGTAACGCGTGGGTCAGAGAGCCTTTGTATTATATTTTTATATACCTATTAAATATTTTTTTCATAGAAAATTTTATGGACCTTGTTGTATATTAAATTAGTTAATCTGTATGGAAGTATTTAAAAAAATATTAATTATTTGACGAAAAATATTTTTATATGTTAAAACAATAATAATTAGTTAATAAACATTATATATTCGTATTAATATAGCGTGCTATACTTTTATGGCCCAATCTCCGGGTTAGTAAAATGTAAACAAATATTTTATACGGAACAGGTAGTTAAAATGTGGCCCAATTCCCGGGCGCCCGATGAAATTACAGTGTCGCCATCTGTCCAGCAAAAAATGAGCAAAAAAAAATATAAATATTGTTTACAAAGAAGTATTATAACCTTAATAGAAATATGTACAGAGATAATATATAAATTAATAAATAAAAAAGGTACAAAATATAAGAAAATATTATATAGTTTTTTCATCCTCATTTTTTTATATAAAATAGTTGAATACCTCCCGGGCTATTTTTTCCCTGGACAACGCCGAGTAATTCAGCTATCTATTTATATGTATAAAAATATACTGCTAGCATAATCAAGGATTTTGTATTAATTGATTATATTTATTCACCGTTAGTGGAATTAAGTAAAAATGGAAACTTGGTATAACTTTAATACCTTAATTAGTTAAATCATAAACTTACGTACAAACAGCACCAAGTCCGCGATCTACCGCAGGTAGATTGCCTACCTGATAATATTATACTTCTGCAAATCAGCATTTTTATTCCCGGTAACGGAAAAGTTAAGATAAGTTTTGAAATCCATACACCGATTATTAAATAACGAATTGAACAAAGTTTGAGTCATATAAATTTAGTACATTTAACGGGCAACGAAGTACACGGGATCAGCTAGTACTATATAAACAGAACAGTAAAGACATATCTTTAACCACAACAGAATAATTCAATAAATGTTATTCAGTCAGTTCGAAGTCTGAAAAAAGTGTGACGAGAAATTTAAAGTTTACTGCAATGTTGCCAAATTTATTTATTTGTAACCTAACTATGCGCAAATAAGTTTTTTAACGTATTTTAATTTTATTAAGCGCAATCGAGGTTTTTGCATATAGGCGTATATACGGTATTTAGGCGCAAACACGGCCCTTCCGAAAATCTAACCAGCTTGACTCACGCAGATTTTGAATTCTTATTAAGTAAAGTGTCACCGATCATTTCAAAAAAAGATACACATTGGAGATTGGCAATACCTAACCTTGAGATATTTGGCCACAGGTGATAGTTTTAAAAGTCTCCACTTTTTATTCAAAGTGTCCAGCGAAGTTATATCTAAAATTGTTCCTGAAGTATGTACGGCCTTAAATACAGTTCTAAAGGATCATTCGATTGTGCCTATGTATTCTTATAATTTTTTAATCACTATAAGACTAACTTATGACAAACTCTGTATTAAATTTTCAAATATTTTAATAGGGCTAAAAAAATGTTATCGACATTTCAAAAAAAAATTTCTGAAAAATTGAAAATTTCAGTGGTCTATAAATAACTCAAAAAAAGTCAAAAATTTTTGAAAATTAAACTGTATATAGATAACATTAACATAAACATTTGGTCAAAATATTTCAAGTATTTACAGTGATGAGTTTTTGAATTATAACCATATAAAAATATCGATTTGGTCGAAAACTGGTTTTGCGTAAAAATTCCCGTTTTTCTGTCATTTTTTTTTTGTTTTTCTCGATTTCTTTGAAAACTGTTGGAAAATGTTTAATTTTGACCTCTATAATGCACCAAGGATATTCACTTTTACGTCGGAAACCACCCCGAAGTTTGAAATTGAAGCATTATTTTGACTAGTTATGCTGTACACAGACACAAAAACAAACATAAAAAAAAAAACACACACACTTCATTGTAAAATCAATACATTCATCACTTCGTTCAGAATCTAAAATTAATAATGATAATATATACTTAATAATGTTTAACTTTTTTTTAATATAAGTCACTACTTTCAATGAAATAATTGTAGTTTACTGATTGTTTTCATTAGACATTGAAAAAGCTTTAGCTATAATGTTTTCTTCATCAATACGATTAATGCGATGATCGTAATTTTCAGATGTTATAGGTGTATTTTGCTTACCAACAATTATATTTTTACTCAAATTTTGTTGATAGAAATTTTGTGGATAAGTTGGATATGTCATTTCAGAATATGATGATAAACTAGAAGAAGGCCTGCTTTGATATGTATTGTTGTATATGGCATGTGCCAATTAATAATAGGTTTATTACTTCTCTTAGCTAAATATTTAAATTACGTAATATTAGGCCAATGAAGCAAATGAGCTGAGGCAGCTCATTGTAAAATAATATTTAAGGACGTAAGCACCACAGTAGGGGGACAGTACGGGTTTCGAGTGAGAGGCGAGATATTGGTAAGCGGTTGATAGAGGCCCGTATATTTTTGTGTGTTTGTGTTATGTTTTAATAAAGTTATTCAAATAGTATTATTTGTTCATCAATTATTTCGTGTACCATAGAGAGATAGGTATACTACAGACAGGTATACTACAGTGGCGCCCAACGTCATTCGTGACCAACGACCCGAATTTCTTTTGAACATTTGTGTTTTTGTGTTTTTCTTTGTTTTTGTGTTTATTAAATACAAGTCATTTTTGTGTGTTTTACTTTTACACATATCGCGTTTTGAACTTTTTCATCAGATTCATCTCTCACGGCAAGAAGTCAACGACCAATTGGATCTACAATTTTGATGTTTCACACACTGGAGGTAAATATTTGTGTTTGATTATAATTGATATATACGAATACTTCGTTGATCAATATATTTTTTTTCTCTTATTATTATTAGCGTTAGTTAATTATATTTTAAATTTAGTGAAGGTAGTAATTATTTAATTAGTTTTTATAATTTAATATAATTAATCTAGTAGTATAAATTGGCTGTATAAACACTTCAAATAATTTTTTCTTACAATATATTTAATAAACTTTTACTAATTAAATTTTTCGGGATTTCAAAAATGTTATAATTTAAGTATTTAATTTTAGTTGAAAGTAATTAATTATAGTCAACACATTTTATATAACTAAGTATAGATTTAGAATTATTTAAACTAATTTTTCAAATTTATAGTTTAATGAGTCAACTTAAAGACCCTAGATCGGATCTTTCTATTACGATAAATACAGCAACAGATATATATACTCTTAAAAAACCTTTTCTGATACAATATTGTGAAAATAAAAATCTAAAATCTACTGGAACTACTACCGAATTAAGAGCTAGACTAAGTAGATACTTAAGAGGAGCTATAACTTTGGAAGACGTGGATGATTCATTAGACGTTGAAAAACGTAATATAATTCTTAATAATTCAATCACTAATAAAATTGATTTAAAAAATTTACTAAAAGACGCTGAGCTATCCGATTCAAGTCCCGATCAAAAAGACAGCAATAAAAATCCACCAGCTACTTACCCAACATCGTTAGCATTATACGACAACTTAAACAATAGTTTAAATTCATTTTCAAATATAGTCGGAAAAATCTTAGAAAATTCAAATACTTCGGGTAGTAACTCTCAAGATCAAAGCACCCAATTATATCAAAATACCTTAATACACTTAGAGGATTCTAATACTTCTCCCGAAAAATCGAAACACATATATCAGGAAATAGTGCTCAACAAAGATAACTCAATAACAAATAATCAAGCTAATCCTAATTTAAACGCCAATTCTATTCTACCCCCACCAATTGCACCGAGCAAAAGGAGAATGAATGAAAAAACTCTTATGATTAAACCTGATAATTTCACCGGGACTGAGGACGTTAGGAAATTTTTTAAGCAATATAATAAGATTAGCGACATTAATGAATGGAATGAAAACGATAAACTAAAATACTTTTCAATTTTTTTAAAAGGCACAGCCAGTACTTTTTTAGAAAATCTTGAAGACCAAAAAAGAAATTGGTCATGGAAAGAATTAGAAGAAATTTGTTTAAATGAATTTCAACCCATAGGACATGACACTATATTGCAAATCAAACTAGAAAAACGTAGGCAAGGGGAAAATGAATCTAAAACAAGTTTCTTAGCTGAAATAGAAAGTTTATGTAGGCAGGTAAATAAGCACATGAGCGAAAAAGATATTTGTGGATATATTTTAAAAGGTTTAAAGGATAAAATTTTACAATCAATTTCAATGCAAGACAATAATAGCTTAAAAAACTTAAAAGAAAGTTTAAAAAAATTTGAACTGATGCAGTTTAGGATAAAAAATAAAAAATATGATATGAGTGAATACACAGAAATTCTAAATGAACAAGTATTACAATTAAACCTTAAAACAAAAGATATAGAAATGGAGAATAATGAATTGAGAAGGCAAATAAAGAACAGTTTCTCTAGAGATCGATAAAATAAAATAAATATAAACAAATTAAGTGACGAAATACAAAAAATAAACTTATTAAGAAAAAAATCGGTGTATTTTGATAACAATAAACAAAAAAATAATAATCGTGATTATAATGAAAACAGAGGACGAAGTTACAATAGGGAAAGAGACTTCTACAATGATAAACGCGAATACCGAAATAACAGTCCATACCCATATAGGAGGAATAATAGCGAAGAGAGAAGTTACAATAAAAGAGATAATAGTCGTTACCCCTCTAGTTTGTATAATAGATATTCTAGAGAAAATAGCAAAGATAACAATTACAATAGAGATAGATCACACCCAAGAGAAAGTAAGAACAATTATGATAGTTCTAGGGAAAGTAGTAGAGACAGAAGTTATGACAGAGATTTTGTAACGTATAAACATAGAGATGATAAAGATAGGGAAACAAGAGGAAATTATAAACAGCGTAGTAAAAACAACGACGAAGGAAAAAGATACACAAGAAACCGGCAATACAGCAGAGAGAATAGTCGAGAAAGAGTACCAGGAAAATATAGAGAAGACCGCTATGCGAAAGAATCCGAGAGAGTTACTTGCTACAGGTGTAACGAGCGAGGACACTACGCGGACAATTGTAAAATGCCAAAAAACGATTAGGGTCCGAGTTAGAAAAAAAATCGGATCAGCTAACTCGGATAGACACTTATGAACTAAATAATATAATTTATAATAAAATAAAGGGAATAGAGAAAAATAATCATATACATTTTATTAAAAAATGGTACGACCACAAATTAAATAAAACTATTATTAATCAAAACCTAGATAGCGGAAATAATAGTGAAACAGAAATTGAAAACATGTATTTAAAAAATAACCCAGAACTCGAGTCAGAATTTCAAAACTTCTTACTCAGCAATAATTCGAATGCTACTCGAGCGTGTGACTATTTAGAAGTAACCGGAGATATTTTTTCACTAGACAACACTTGGGCAATAGGCCATTGCGTCAGCAAATGTCTCACTATGTCCCGGGGAATAGCGTTAAAATTTAAAAATAAATTTAATAATGTAAAACAGTTAATTAATCAAAATAAAAATACTAACGAAATAGCTTACCTAAAAACAGACGATCAATGGTTATTATATCTGATCATTAAAGACAATTATAATGACAAACCTAAATATTCTAATATTTTCAAAACTCTAGAAAATACAAAACAATTTTGCATAGAAAATAAAATTAAAAAATTAGCGTTTCCTAAAATATGTTCAGGCTTAGACAGTAAAAAATGGGGTATCATTTCTAATATGATCAAATTTATATTTCAAAATACTTTAATAAAAATTAAAATAATATCACTACCCGAAGAAAAAGATGACAACCTTTTACAAAACAATGAAAATATATATCCTATCAATGACAACCAAAATGACGGTTCAACAATTGAAACAAATAAAATTAAAGATAGATATCTAAATAACTTTAATAACACTATTAACAATAAATCAAAAAATATTAATGAACATGACTGTACCCATGTAGACAAACATTACAATACAAGAGTATTATCAATAATAGTAGAACACGAAGGTATTGAAAAATATGCAATAATTGACACCGGATCTAATATTTCTTGCATAGATATATCTTTAATTAATGATATGGAACTCGTTAAAAATGAAGAAGATATTGTTATAACAGGAGCAGATAATACCAAATTAGAACAATTAGGCAAAATAAAATTAATGGTAAAAATAAATGGAAACCCGTACTCTATTAATGCGTACGTAATCAAAGGACTGAACTGTAAAATACTACTGGGAAACGATTTCAACATAAAAAATAACTCAATCATCAATTTTAAAGATAAAAATTTAGAATTAAATAACGATGTCTTAATACCTATGGATAAACTATGGTACAATTATAACACACAAAGCAATAAAAACAATATAGGAACAAAATATAATATAACTATAGCATAAACTATGACAAACGAAAATATATAGAAAAAATTGTATCAAACTGCAATATAAATATTCCGCCAAAAAATAAAATAAATATTAAAAACTTCGACATAAACACTAATATAATAGACACAAGTTACGTAATAGAACCAATTGAACGATTAAGCAAAAATAAGCTTCTAACATTAGAATCACGCATTGTTAATAATGAAGACGGTATAACTCTTTACAATTTTTCAAATCTTTACAGTAATATTCCCGCAGGAATGACAATAGCAAGTATCGTAAAAACAAATACGCCAAAAATAAAAAAATAATTAACAGAAAATAATATAAAAACAATGTATACCACTAAGCAAAAACATTATGAGTATGACAACGAAAATATTAATGAAGTCACCGATAAACAAGGAAACGTAATCAACATTTCTCAAGAATTAAATTATAAACAACGTAAAGAAGCCTTAAAACTAATCAATAACTATAAACACTTATTCACTTCAGACCCACTAGATATAAATTGTGCCAACATAGAACCATTAAAACCTTATACAGCATTGTAATATGGTAACTATTTCATTAATATAAATTTTAGTTATAAGTACTATAAGTAACCAGTATAAGTTATAAACAATAATTAATACCTAAAAATAATACTTATTAATTATAATAATATTTTCTGAAGTACTCGGGTATAGTTATAATATATATGGGTGATAATTTAGCGTGCAGAGCGATAGAAAATTATTTTATAATCATGTTTAATTCAGTCTTTGGTTCTAGATGTTTTTTTAAAATCCTCACAGTCGTTGCGGTACTCATCAATGCTAGCGCAGAAGAAGATATAGCTGTAATTGTATCTCCCGGAGCCTTTTTTTGACGAGGTACCAGAGGCCATTTTATATGACAAAAGCATTCCTCTAATCTACACACAAAAATTGCCCTGTATCCTGTACCTGTATTGCAAATATACCCTGCTATTATCAAGATAGACATGTTAACCATGCCCCCTCCTATTCCACAAAGATAATTATATAAGTTAAACATATACAAAATAATTAATACACTCTTTACACTTTAACAAAACAAACTTGATTGAATAAAAATCACAATGTAAGACCAACTACAAAATATGTTCGAACATCATAATATTACAATAAAATATAAACGATATAATCTCTAATACTTACTCAAAAAAAAAAAAATAATAATAATCTATTTCACGCGACTAAAATCAATATAAATTAATAATCCAAGAAGCTATACTAATATGGTTTCAGTTATAAAATCAATTTCACAAAAATGTAAACAGTGAGATGTTAAAAAAAAAAAAATGTAAAACCAATTTAACACGAAATCGGCATCAAAACAAAGGCATACACGACGGTCAACCAACACTTCACCAAGACTACTAAATATTAACATTCGCAGCTACAAGAGAATTCAATCTACACAATACAACGAAGGAGACGAATGAAATAGTAAACTCAGCAGTAACATCCACACTTTTGTAATTTTTTTTTACGCCGTCTAGCGATCTCTTCTAATTTTTCCTCATCACCCAGCATCCTTTCATAAAAAAATTAATAATAATACATATATATATATATATATATATATATATATATATATATATATATATATATATATATATATATATATATAATATACACCTACCTTATAATGTTGAAAACCGCTCGATAGACAAAACCAAATAATCATTGTGTGAACACCACAACCAAGAAGATGAAAAAGAGAGATACAACAATTAAAATTATAATATTAAATATAACAAATCTCTGATAACAATCAACATTAAGCAATCACATATTATATAAATGGACAAAAAATCGAATTCTGGTCACAACAGTTATAGGAGGTTTTGAAATATTATAAATTTTACCCTATCCCAAAAATTTTCCTCTCAAAAAATATATATATATATGTTATTCCTATTTACCTTTCCACACTCTAAACACTAAATAATACAACTAGTAATTTTTTTTAAATTTAATATTATAATTGTATACATTACATTGCATAGTTTTAAATTTAAAATATGAGGACATATTTTTTTTTTATAACATAAGGGATTGTTGTATATGGCATGTGCCAATTAATAATAGGTTTATTACTTATCTTAGCTAAATATTTAAATTACGTAATATTAGGCCAATGAAGCAAATGAGCTGAGGCAGCTCATTGTAAAATAATATTTAAGGACGTAAGCACCACAGTAGGGGGACAGTACGGGTTTCGAGTGAGAGGCGAGATATTGGTAAGCGGTTGATAGAGGCCCGTATATTTTTGTGTGTTTGTGTTATGTTTTAATAAAGTTATTCAAATAGTATTATTTGTTCATCAATTATTTCGTGTACCATAGAGAGATAGGTATACTACAGACAGGTATACTACAGTATGGTTCGAAAAATCTGTTGATGGTGTATAAAATCTTTGTGCATTTAATGAGGTATTTGAATGAGAAGAGAAGGAGTTCATATTACGTAATTTTTCGATGTACATACCTTCGATTTCATACATAAATACCTCTCGTTCATTTTCTGGCAATTTCCTTATTTTTTTCGCTAACATTTTACCAAACAGATCATATTCATCATCATCTTCTTTGTCACTAGCTCTTTAGGTGGTTGCATTTTTTAACATATCAAATGCTTCCTTCATTTGGTTTGCTGCCTCTTGAAGCTCAGGTGGAGCACCACGACGTCGAATTGTAGGGTTTGGCCGTGAAGTCGTTGGGTTTGGTTGTTCAGAAACAAGTGTACTTGTATTAATCGTATTCTCTGTTATTATATTTTCTATTATATTCGCTCTATCCTCAGTTGCCACACTTTGATTTTCTTCATCGTTTTCAGAGCCGATTTGCACGCTTTGACTTTGTTCGTCAGGTACATAAGACTAAACAAATCAAAAACAATTATATTATATTATATTCTGAATGTAGCGATAAATTTATTGATTTTATAATGAAGTGTTTATTTTGTGTGTCTATCTACATGGTTTAGGGAAATACAAATGCTTTGATTCTTCATTTTCCAATGACTGTACACAGTACCGCCACCGATAACGACCAGTCACCGATCAATCGTCGAACATACAGTCCACACTTGCCCTTAAACGCGTGGGCTTTCGTTTATATTAAAATAAATCTAGAAATAATCGGAAACGTGAGTTACTTCATTAATTTCACATCCAACATTTGGTCCATCGACCCGGACGTATCGCGAATCGGTGTACTCAAAGTTCGTAAAATATTCTTAAAAAAAAAAAAAAAAACAGTGCGCAAGGTTTAGTTTTATTTTTCGCCAAGTTAAAATTCAATTGTTTTATTTTTATTTTTTATTCGGTCTCGTTATATTGCCGCATATGTTAACAAGTACGCATGTGTATTACAATTGTGATCTACAACATCATTGGATTTGGATTCGCTAAATCAGGTCAGAGCTTCCTAATTTCTATTTCCTTTATAATAATCGGTTTTGGGATTTTGCGCGCTATAGTACAAGCACAGTAAAATAGTACATTAATTATTGGTGGTTAATCGTACTTATTTAATATAGTCGTTGTCAGGGCTTTCCATACTAGAATACTCGTATAATCGCATCTATCATAAAATGGCTGAAATAATAGCTCTCACCACTCGTCGAGGACAACTCAAAGGTCAATTAACTAGGTTCGGTTCTTATATCAAAGATAATAAAGATAATATTGATATAGAACAACTCACACATCGCAGAGAAAAAATGAGCGTAATTTGGGACGATTTCCAACAAGTTCAAACGCGAATCGAAGAAGAAAAGGGGATTAACGATGAAAGCGAAAACTATAGAGCAGAATTTGAAGTTATATTTCAAAAATATGGCAGAATGTGACAAACTTATGAAAAGCGTAACGATAAATTCTAGTAATTCCGATCGTACTGATGACCCGTCTGGTATAGGAAATAGTTCTCGCTCTGTCACACCTTCCGACAACAGTCATCACGCTCCCCCTCCAATTAAACTAGCCGCCCTAGAAATTCCTAAATTTTCTGGAAATTATACGGAATGGTCATCTTATTATGATATATATATGGCAATCGTGCATAATAACAACTCATTAAGTGACATTCAAAGATTCTTTTATCTACGTTCGTCACTTAGTGGCGATGCCGAACGTAGCATACAATGCCTACAAACAACGTCTGATAATTACCAAAAAGCCTGGGCTAGTTTAATCGAACGATATAATAATAAAAGAATTTTGGTACAGGTACACACCAAGGCCTTATTTGACATAACACCGATAAATGAGGAATCTTCCCACCAATTACGTAAATTGAACGACGTGTTATCAGGCCACATAAAAGCGCTCGAAACACTCGGTCAAAGTCCAAAGCAATGGGGCTCATTACTCGTACACTTGATCACGACTAAATTAGATACTGCAACATTACGTCATTGGGAAAGCGAAGCACATAAACTAGATAGCGTAACCGCCGAACAATTACTTGAATATTTACAATCTCGATTCCGGATATTAGAAGCAGTCGAATCAGCCGGTAATTTTGTTCATACCTTAAAGGCAATTAAAGAACAATCGAAACATAAAAAAAATACACATAGGTCTACGTCATTTGCCACCTCGGGAGAAATTAAGTGCTACAACTGTAAACAGTCGCACACGATTTATAAATATCCGTCGTTTTTGAAATTATCGATTATTGAACGAATAAAAAGGATTACAGAGCTTAATTTATGTAAAACTTGTTTACGTTCACACGACGGTGAAAAATGTAATGCTCGCCCATGTCCGAAATGTTTACGTGCACATAACGGATTATTACATATCGTACCGCGTAACACATCGGCCGATAAAACGAACAACGGGATGTCGTCGACATCGGAAGGCGTAGTCGATAAACGCGAGAGTAATAGAGATAGTGCTAATACCACGGAAACAACGAGTGTAGTCGCGCATACTACGCGTCAAGACGTAAACAATCAAATATTATTGTCGACCGCCGTTGTACTGGCCTACAGCAATTCGAACTAATTAGTACCATGTCGCGTTTTACTGGATTCTGGATCACAGAATAATTTCATTACCGAATCAATGTCTAAACGTTTACAGCTAAAAAGAAGAAAAATATCGTATTCAATTATCGGTATAAATCAATCGAATCACAGTGTATCGCATCAGGTGTCTACAAAAATTAAATCCTGACTACGCAATTACGAAACGTATTTAGATTTCGTCGTAATGCCTAAATTAACGAGCTACCTGCCGTCAACGTCGATAAGCGCGTCGGATATATATATATATATCGACCTCGCTGACCCGTCCTTTAATACGTCTAATAAAATCGACATGATTATAGGCTCGGAAATATTTTTCGAATTAATCTGCGCTGATCAAATTAAACTTACATATTACGGCCCTACGTTTCAAAACACCCTTTTCGGTTGGGTTGTTGCTGGTCCGATATCTAGTTCTAAAGAACGCGCACAAGTCAACGACAACGTTATATCGTTATACTGTAGTACGAGTCCGTCATTAACGAGTCTTGAAGAACAAATAGCGAAATTTTGGCGTTTAGAAGAAATACAATGTAAGACTTATTCTTTAGATGAAAAAACATGTAAAAACCATTTCGATGAAAACGTGAAACGTGCTAACGACGGTCGATTCATCGTATCGTTACCGTTTCGTGAAGCGTCAATACTAGGAAAATCGTACGACATCGCATTGCGACGTTTTTTATCGTTGGAGAGACGTTTTCAAACTCAACCTAAACTCAAAGAAGACTATAAAAAATTTATGGATGAATATATAGCACTCGGACATATGGAAGTTGTTACAGCCGAAGAACGAAGTGTTTATATAAAAAAAAATTATTTACCACATCATGCGGTCACGAAAGAAAGTAGTAGTACGACAAAGCTGAGAGTGGTATTCGATGCGTCTTGCAAAACTGACACAGGTGTAAGCTTAAATGACACCTTATACAAAGGTCCTAGTATTCAGGAAGAACTCGTATGTATTATGGCCCGGTTTCGTACGCATAAATACGTAATTTCAGCGGACATCATCAAAATGTATAGGCAGATCTGGATCGCACAGCATCATCAAGACTACCAAAGGATTTTATGGCGTTCCAGTCCCGACCTACCTATTCAAATTTATCGCTTAAAAACCATTACATACGGAGTGTTGACAGCGTCCTTTTTAGCCACCGGCTGTCTCCAAAAATTAGCTGAAGAAGAACATAAAAATTACGCTAACGCATGCAGAGCAATCCGTCAAGATTTTTATATGGACGATCTATTAACCGGTGCGGACACGATAGAAAACACGTTAAAATTACGAAACGACATTATTACGGTATTGAAAACAGCTGGATTAGAATTACGTAAAAGGTCCAGTAACGTGACGGAACTATTACGCGACGTATCTAAAATAGACATAGTCCACGAAAACAGCAATTGTAACAGTAATAATTACGAAGGAAAGGTTACGAAACTATTAGGTCTATTTTGGAATCAAGAAAACGACTCTTACCAATATATGGTAGAGTCATACAATAGCACTTCTCGAATTACAAAACGTAATGTCTTATCGGAAATAGCCTCGGTTTTCGATCCTCTAGGCCTGATAAGTCCAATTGTCGTACGTTTAAAATTAATTATGCAAAAATTATGGCAATTGAATATAAATTGGGACGAGGTACTACCGTCAGAAATTTGTTGCGAATGGCGGAAAAATCGAATCGATTTAGAACAAATAAATTCATTAACAATTAATCGTTTTATCATTAATTCTGGAAAGGTATGTAATGTACAAATACACGGTTTCGCGGATGCCTCTATAAGCGCGTATGGCGCGTGTTTATATTTACGTACGACGAACGATAACGGAAATATAAAAACCAGTTTAATATGCGCGAAATCACGAGTGGCGCCGTTAAAGGTCGTAACACTGCCGCGTTTAGAATTACTAGCTGCTTTATTATTAGCACGTTTATCGGCAAAATATATTCCATGTCTACAATTACGCATAGACGAAACTTATTATTGGACCGACTCCACAATTGTACTTGCTTGGATTTCATCACCGTCGTCGAGATGGAAAACTTTCGTAGGTCATCGAGTGAGTGAAATACAAGAGCTATCATCCGTATCACAATGGAAACACGTAAATACGAATGAAAATCCCGCAGATATTGTTTCTCGTGGATGCTCATCATTGCAAATAATCGACTCAAGATTATGGTGGAACGGTCCAGAATGGTTACAAGCCGAAAAATCAGATTGGCCGAAAACAAATTGCAGTCTGAGTGAGGATAATATATTAGAAGAAAAACCCGTAACTAAAATAATTATGTTGACCACACATGATACTTCATTTTTGAACAAATATTCTACACTGTCCAAGCTAGTAAGAGTTATCGCCTATTGTTTGCGATTCAAAAATAATGCAAAGCCGAACTCCAAGAAGGTTAGTGGAAATCTTCTTTTCGACGAACTTGAATATGCTACTACTGCCATAGTTAAATTGGTACAATCGAACGCATGGTACAATGAATTAAAATGTTTAGCGAAGTCGTTACCAATAAAAAATAATAGTCCATTAATACGTCTTAAACCGTTTTTAGATGAAAATCACATCATTCGCGTGGGTGGTAGGCTAAGAAATTCAAGTACACTAGACATTTTTCAAAAACACCCCGTAGTACTACCAGCTAACAGTCCGTTTACACGTTTAATATTTTCCAATGAACACGACAAGTCTATGCACGGCGGACCGCAATCGATATTAGCACGTATACGTCTTAGGTATTGGCCTTTGAACGGACGCAATATTGCCAGAGCGGTTGTTCAACGATGTGTAAAATGTTTCAAGTACAAACCAATAGTCGTTCAACCAATTATGGGCGACCTACCTAAAGATCGTGTGGAACCTGCTAGAGCCTTTGCAAAATGCGGTGTAGACTTTGCTGGACCTGTATACGTGAAATCGAGTTTACGTCGCAAGGCGGCAACTAATAAGGCATATATTTGCGTGTGGGTGTGTTTTGTAACTAAAGCTATTCATATCGAATTAGTAGGTGACCTAACTACGGAAGCCTTTTTAAACGCGCTTAACCGATTTTTTGATCGACGTGGTGTTTGTAGCGACATATACTCCGATAATGCGACAAATTTTGTCGGCGCTAATCGACACTTACAAGAGTTAAAACAGCTATTTTTATCTGTTAATCATCAAAATAAAATGCAAACTGCACTTAACAAGATCGGAGTAAACTGGCATTTTATTCCGCCCCGGTCGCCCCATTATGGTGGACTTTGGGAAGCCTCAGTTAAGTCCGTTAAATCGCACTTATATAAGACATTAGGCAACGCAGCTCTAACATATGAAGAGCTATATACTGTGCTTGTACGCGTAGAGGCAATCTTAAATTCCCGTCCTCTCACTCCGATATCCACCGATCCTACAGATCTCACGGTTCTCACACCTAGTCATTTTTTGATTGGTGATAATTTATCCGCGTTACCCGAACGTGATGTATCTACCACGCCCCCGAACAGATTGACAAGGTGGAAAAGGGTAACTCAGCTCACACAACAACTTTGGCGACGTTGGAAGCACGAGTACCTAAATCAACTACAAGTACGGGACAAATGGTGCCATTCGAAGGGTCCCCCTCTCTCTCCACTAATACCATTGTTCTGCTCCGTGATGACAAACACCCTCCACTACATTGGAAGATTGGTCGAGTCATAGAAACCCACAAGGATTCAGATGGAGTCGTACGAGTAGCCACCGTCCGTACTAGCGAAGGTGTTTTCAAACGTGCGGTAAGGATACTGTGTCCTTTACCTTTCGAGTGCAATGTTAAGTTGACGTGACCTGTTCCACAATCGTAATATTTACCATTTATATTTTATATACTTAATCAGTTTCAGATTTTATATATATTGTTCAATCTTTAATCGCTAAATTACTTAATTATTTATTAATTGTTTTAATTGTTTGTAAAATTTAAATTTATATTTCTACTGTGAATACTTATATTTATTATCTATCTACGCTGTAATTATGTAAATTTTAACATTTGGTTTACCAGTCCACGCGTAAAGACCGGGAGTTACTATTATATCATGTGTTTATTATTATTATTATTATTATTATTATTATTACCATGTAAAATTATATTTTTTATATTGAAACGGCACAATGTGTGATTTCAAGGTGGGCGGTATGTTCGATCCTATCGCGATAGATATTCGTCGCAATAATCATCGACGATTTAAAATAAGATAGTATTATTATTTATTATGATATCTGTATGTGGAGGTACCTACCGCCACCGATAACGACCAGTCACCGTTCAATCGTCGAACATACAGTCCACACTTGCCCTTAAACGCGTGGGCTTTCGTTTATATTAAAATAAATCTAGAAATAATCGGAAACGTGAGTTACTTCATTAATTTCACATCCAACAGAGCATTTGAAATTTAAAATTTTACAACATTGGATTTTCACTTTTAGCGATTTCCTTATTTTGGTGTAACTCTGAAACAAATGACCGCAGATACTTGAAATTTTGACTGAATGTTTATATAGGCGTTTTATATATTTGATAAAATTTTCAAAATATTTAGATTTGTTTTGAGCTGTTTACTGACATTTTAATTTTTCAACTTTTTTAGTTTTTTTTTCTATAAATATCGATTAAAATTTATTTGTTCGGTAGAAAAGCTTGAAAATTTAATACAAGGCTTCTAACACATTGTAACAATAGCAGTTAAAAAATATTAAAAATTCGTAGGCACGATTTTTTTTATAAGCATTTAAAGTTCAAATTTTGACTAAATACGTAAAAATTACGGCAATGTTCAAATTATCTTAGTTAGAAATTCATAAAAGTTTTCCTTTTTAATTCTAAGATTTGAAAATTTAATACAAGGCTCATAATATATTTTTACAATAAAAATTGAAATATAAAAGAAATGCGTAGTCACAATTTTTTTTTTACAAGCATTCAAAGTTTGAATTTTGACAACATATGTAAAAATCACGAAAATTCGCAAATTATTTCAAACTAGAAATTCATAAAAATTTTTCTTTTTAAATCTAAGATTTGAAAATTTTTAATAATCTATAATATATCCTAGACAGATAAACCGTCTTCGCTCAGAATCGTTTTTTGTATACAATGATATAATATCATTGGGTTCAAATTTAATTCCATCCATTACAGTAACCCACTTGTAATCTACTGTACAGCAGAGCGACATACACGACTTACCCGCTTTTTACAATAGCAATTGAAAAATAAAAGAAATGCGTAATCACAACTTTTTTTTACAAGCATTCAAAGTTTGAATTTTGACTAAATAGTAAATACGTAAAAATTACGGCAATGTTCAAATTATTTCAAACTAGAAATTCATAAAAAATGTTCTTTTTAAATCTAAGATTTGATTTTTCATAATCTATAATATATTCTAGACAGATAAATCGTCTCCGCTCAGAATCATTTTTCGTATACAATGATATAATATCATTGGATTCAAATTTAATTCCATCCATTACAGTAACCCACTTGTAATCTACTGTACAGCAGAGCGACATCCACGACTTACCGGCCTTTTTTTTAAACATTAATAACCATGTGACCTATATAAACAATTATTAAATCATGATTTTTTAATACTATTTATATAAATATGCATTTAATTTTCCTGTGATTCTATACTGCAGTCTTAAAAATAATTTTTTTCAAATTTTGTTTTTTTTTCTTGAAAATCATTTGCCTGTAGGCGCCAATATCCCCTTCCAATTTTTTTTTTACTAAATTATCTCTTTATTTTTGTGTGTGCACAATTTTTGAACATTAAAAACCGTTTGACCTATGAGCAATAATTCAGTCATGATTTTTTAATACTACTTATTTATATATATGCATTTAATTTTCTTAGGATTACATACTGCAAAGGTCTTCTGAGTGTAGTCATAACATATAAATTCTTCAAAGTTTTTTTCTTATTTCTTGAAAATCATTTGCCTGCTGGCTCCAATCCCCTTTTCCAATTATTTTTTCATATTTTTTCTTATTTGATATTTATGTATACAAGTTTAAATCACTAATAACAATTTGGTCAATAATAATTATTAAATCATGATTTTTTAATTCTATTTATATAAATATGCATTTAATTTTCTTGGGATTACATACTGCAGAGGTCTTCAGAGTGATGTCATAAAATATACATTTTTCAAAATGTTTTTCTTATTTCTTGAAAATCATCTGCCTGCTGGCTCCAATCCCCTTTTCCATTTTTTTCTATATTTGATATTTTTTTATACAAGTTTAAATCACTTATAAAAACTTGGCACATAAATTAAATTTTTTGTAATAACATACTAAAAACTTAAGTATCTGTGACTGTGATAGTATGATATTGATAAGAGGTTTTGTCTCCAGACGCTCGTGATTGTTGGTAGCGTTTGAGGTTATGTTTTCATTGTTTAGAGAGGGAAGAAAATAAATATAATATGATTATAATAAATAACAACAATAATAAAAATGCTCAAGTCTCAAGTATTCGACGGTACACGATCAACGCCGACGGAAAACAAAATAATGTTATAGACAATCCGAAAATACTCTACGTCGCTTGAAGAGCTTTGTAATTGTCGTTACAAAAATGCGAGTCATTATAATATAATGATATTATCAGACTTGTTAGTTGCTGGTTCTAAGCACCTAGGTACTTTTGACGCAATGAAAGCGTCCGACGAGGACGAAGAAGAAGTGGTCTTGTGATCTCTGCTGCTTCGGTGTAGGCGGTGGACCGAGGTCGGTGGTATTACGAAATTTGTCGATCGTTAAATTGTCGTCATGTACCCTGGTTCATGGCTGTGGGCCCTCTGGTTGCTGATGGTCGGCGCGGTAGCAGCTCAGAAAACGGCCGCTGCGGTGGCTGTAACTTCTACAGACATTGCTGCTTGTCCGGAACGATGCATCTGCCCAAAAAAGAGGGTGAGCGACAAGTTCAGCAAAGTTAAATGTGGTGGGCTCGATAAGCCTGTCATGTATCTAAGCGAAATACCCTTGGTTCACCTGTCTAACTTTACCGGAGTCACATTTTTGTAAGTCATGTAAACTAATGTATTCACCTAATCTGTATTCTTTGAATTAACTATATGTAATACAGTGTGTGTTTGTACTTAGGGATCTATCAAGCAACGTTATTGCTGCTCTGCCCACAAACGCTATACCTATTCTAACTTTACAAAGGCTGTAAGACTATTTTTTAGTATAATTGTGTACTAAATGTAATTTAATGTTCCTATGTGTGTTTACAGAGATCTTACTAAAAACCTAATTTCCATTATTCAAGATGGAGCATTTCGCAGCACACCAAATCTTAAAATATTGTGAGTTGTGTGAATTGGTGCTGTGTAATGATGTTACTAATAATACCATTATATTAAATTGTAGGACACTGACTGATAACAAACTCAGAAATCTATCTCAAGGCATGTTTGAAGGGCTCTTTTCTTTGGAACAATTGTAAGATATTAATCTGAAGTAGCTACAGTATTCATCAATTGCCTAATTTTAAATTGCTGTAAAATAGCATGGAAATATAAGGTTATAATCTCTTTACTGATAAATACATCTATTTTACAGAAAAATAAACAAAAATATGATTGCACAAATACCAGGCAATACGTTTACATTTTTGAATCAACTCAATAGATTGTAAGTATTAACTATTTGTTATTTTTTACTTATATTAGTTATTATAAAACATTGATCTTCATACTTTCATTTTGTGTGCTTATAGAGATATATCAGATAACCCATTAGTTTGTGATTGTGAAATTTCTGGTTTTATTGAGTGGGTAGATAAAAGAAAAGTTAAATTGGGACCAAAATCTGAATGTCATGAACCAACTTCGTTGAAAGATACACCAATTAAAAATCTACATCTGGATATGTTAAACTGTGTGCGCCCAAAATCAAATATACCTCCAACCATTGAAATTTTACCCTACAAAAATCTCGTAATTTTAAATTCATTTTTCATTTATTATACTGGTGTTTAAAACATCATTTATGTAATTTTGTGTATTTATTAACTATTTGTAATTTCCCTTTTGTGTAAAGATTCTTTTTGAAGGAGATTCAATAGAACTATTATGTCGCGCTGTCGGCACAGATACTCTAGAAGGTATAATTTTGACTTGGAATTTAAATAGTAATGATTCAATAACTGTTACTGACGGAGATTCAGAAAACACTGGTTTAATTCAAAGGTTAGTGATAAATACTATCAATTTTTACTTTTCATAAATTACATTTACAATATGTTTTACTGTTTGATTTTTACAAGTCAAATTTATAATTTTAAATTATATGAGCTTATTATGAAAAACATTAATATGCTGTGTGTATTTTAAAATGTTGACTGGAATTCTTTTACAGTAATTTGTCAATAGCGAAACTTAATTCAAATCATACTGGAAAATATGAATGTAAATTGAACTCTTCAAGTGGAACTGGAATTCAATCAGTTTCGCTGACCGTTATTTCAAATAAAACTAAATTCTGTGGAGTTGAAGGTGATTTTACTATTTACTATAGTACATAATATGATTATAAATGTTTTACATTATTTTGTATTGGTGTATTTTAATTGAAGAATTTTTTTAATAAATTTAGAAAGTAAAGGTAATAAAGGAACATATGCTTGGACTCGTACTGTCTCAGATGTAACACCTATTAAAGAATGTCAAGCAAATGAAGAAGTTGAACCTTTAGCTAGAGGTACAGTTAGTAGACATTGTAATTTGAATGGTGTATGGGAAGTACCTGATACTTTAGACTGTCCTTACACAAGTCCAACCACTCGAATGTTTTACACACAATCCAAAGTATAAAGATTATTAAATATAACTTATACTAAAATAATAAATTTCATTTTTAAAATTTTTTCAGACAAATGATACTCATAAAGATAACTCAGAAATAACAGCTAGGAAATTATTTAATTACACAAGAGATCATTTAAATGAAATTAAAGATAATCTTGATATTAGTTTTATTGCAGACATAGTTGATGACTATTTGGATGTAATACGCTATGAAAAATCGGTATTTTAATTTTATGTTTTAAATGCGTTTCTTTAAATTTAATATGACTTTATATTTATCAGTTAGCACCAATCGTAGTTGATTTAATAAGTTTAATGGCTGAATTACCCAGAGAATTACTATTAGCTGCTCAAAAAAATGATAAATCCACATCCAGACTTGTAAATGCTTTAGAAACTTCTTTAGAATTTACTTCAACAATAAATTCTCGATGGGTAAGTCGAAAATTATAATGGTTTTTAAATATTGTAATACAATTTACGAAATGTATAGTATATGCTTTTTGATTTTAGACGTCAGCTATAGCAATGGAAGAATTTATTATTTCAAAAGAAAATTTCAATGGTTTAATATGTATTTGGGGTCGAGATCAAGATTCTCCAACTACAATGAATTCATTGATGTGTCATGTTTATAACAATGATAGTCTTTATCAAAACAAAGTAAATTCATATTACACTTTATTCAGACACAGATTTCTAATATTAATTTTTGTTATATTTAAATTTGTTAAGATAATTGAAGCGTCAATAAAAGTACCAAATTCATTATTTACGAGTGACTCAAAGAAAGATTTGTTTAGTAATGAAATTAAATTAGTATTCATAGTGTATGAAGATGGTAAAATGTTTCCTGAGCCGATGATAACAGCTGAAGACAATGTCACATTACTGCCTACAGAAATCAAATCTTGCATTTTAGTGACAAAATTAGTTGGTGTTGAAATGGAAATTGTACCAGAACCACTTATCTTAACACTACGTCAACCTGAAAATTATGATCATTATTTGACAATGAGACCAAGCCCATCGTGGTGGAATCCTTTATCGGGGTTATGGGATATAAATCCAAACACGAGTTGTCAGCTAGCACGCATTACTGGTGGCATGTTGGAGTACACGTGTAATAGATTTGGTTATTTTGCATTGACCATGAGTCCAACATTAGTGCATAATATTTTTCCACCTACAAACATGTACGAAAATGTTATTCATTCTTTAAAACCTTAAATAATGTTAATTTTTCATTTTAATGTTTTAGTACTGCTATAAAAAAAACAAAATTGTTTGCACATACATCAATTTACATTGGGACATTTGTTGGGAGTACGTTTCTTTTATTTTCAGTCACTCTCTATGTGGTACTCAATAGCAACATACAAATGGCTAAAAAATTGAAACACTCTCTTCCCAATACTTGGTTTGCAATGTCAATGTTTTATTTAATCTATTGGTTAGTTAAACACATATAGAAAGTAAATGTTTGAAATGTATTTAATATATTTATATATATATTATTTTTTTACATTATATTAGTAATGGAATTCATCGGACTGAAAATCCTAGAACTTGCCAAATAATAGGATTGCTGATTCAATTTTTTAGTTTAGCTCCATTATTTTGGATGACAGTGACTATTAAGTAAGTCTTTTAAAATTATTTTTTGATTCTATTCATAACTATTCAATCTTAACAATTTTTATTCCAAAAGAAAAATACAACTTAAATACAGGAGTATAAAATACATAGGTACAATAGATTGGAGAACTATTAACGTATATCATTATCGTAACCAGTAAATAAAAACATTGTGTTAATTAAGTGGTAGAGATAAATGTAGACTATTACAAGAATATGTTGTTTGAGTTGTATGGCTTTAGGTAGGGAAATGAGGAAATTATTTTTGGACATAAGTGAAAGTACAATCACCTGAAAAGAGAGAGAGCACTTGGCAGCTCTTTAACCCTTTATCTTTGGTGCAATTATCTGAGAAGTTTTTCCCCATTTTTAACACAACATAATGGCAATAGTAAGCAGGTAAATTATTATATTTCCTAGCTGATAGTATTAGTACAGTGGTATCTCGATTAACCGTGCTTACACTTTCGAAAATTTAAAAATAAGTATGGACTGTAGGTATTGTATTCCTAGTTATAATCAAACATTTTATATAACACAATATGTATACAATATCGACAAACATATTAATGACATTTTTAACAATAACAATATAATAAAGATAAATAAAATTATACATACGTCGATTAAAAAAACAAAGACTGATAACATCATATTTTAAGCCCTGATAAACTAGTTATGTATGATAATAAGAATGTATAACATTATTGTATGTATTTCTAATTATAATTAAATGAAAAATATAAATAGTCTATAAAAAGTCTCGATTAACCATGGTTTCCATTTATCCGTGTAACCCCCTCCACAACATTATCCCAGATAATTGAGATTCCACTATAATTCAACTTAATAAAATAAAACTTGATAGGTATGGCTGCTTCAGATTTATTTAAATGAAAAAATAATAATAAACCTTTATGTAGAGTGATGCCTATAAATACTAAATGTATAGCATCTTTGGTAAGGTAGTTGTATAATTTAAATAATTATTGTTCTACTTTTTTTTTCTTATAGAGTTTTGTGTAAACGTGTACATAAACCATTTCTTCCAGCTGGCACTCCTTCTGACGACGGTGGTGGTATGAATATTCCACATGAAAATGTTGTGGTAAAAAAACCACTATTGGGTATATATATGGTTGGCTGGGGCATACCAATGTTATTGTGTGGTATGTCAAGTGCTGTCAATTTGCCTGGTTATGGAGGACACGAAGGAGATTACTGCTTTTTAAAACCGGGTCCTGCTTTTGGTTTTATTCTAAGTGTTGCTTTAGTAGTTGTTATCTGTATCCTCTTCCTCAGCTTAATTATTTCCTGTGTTGCCAATGATCTTGACTCCAACGTACAACTTTCAGAAGGTACTCAGGCCACTGACTTAGAACTATTGGATCAGACAAATAGCATGGTGGAACACAATAGTTGTCGCAGCCTCACAACTCCGTCAAGCAAAGTAGAAGATCCCGAACAGTCTCCTGTTGTCCAGTTAAGATTTTTCAATGGAACTCTATTAGGATACTTGTTATCTGTTGCAATGACTTATTTTAATGTAGCAGTTATGTACAGTCCTACTATACAACTATGGTTGGGTGTATGGTTTGCTTGTTTCAATATATTTCAAAACTTTTTGATAATGTGGTTTTATATATTTGTAAGAAATGATGTTCAGAACGCATTTGTAGAACTAAAAGAACATCGCTGGGGGAGAAAAAAAGTTGTAGATTCAGTCCGCGCTCCTTCCATTAGGACTGATAGTTTTCAATCTGTGAGACCAAAGTCCAATAGTGAAGTTGTATCACTGCAATCCTTTAGATCACCTCAATTACAACTTGTTATGATGCGACATCAGTTAAACGCTGAACGTCAAATTGATTATTACAATCCACATCAAATAACTGTGGCAAAGCGGTTTTTCAAAAAACAAAGGAGGAAACAAAATAATTTACCTCGACGTCCGCCTTTGACTTCACCGGAACTAACAGACAATGGTGCTTACTATTGTCAAAATGGTAAAACCAATCATTTACGGCTGGAACTAAAGCAAAGTGGTGTATTCTCAGATAGTGCCATTACTGATCATGAGTATGTGGAGGTAGATGGCCGTACACAATATCAACATAAGTATATGCAACCAAGAGATTACTCTACTGAAGAATTTGTAACCAGCCAAATGAGTGGTGCTAGTTGTGAAGGTATTTCAGACAGTGTCACTGACTGTGGACGGAACATAAGCGAAAAAGAAACTTGCAGTAGTCCTCATGTGATAGTATCTGACTGTTCTAGTGCAAATCCATTAAATCACACATATGAAACAATTACGCCAAAAAAAGAGAGATGGGCGGATGCCAACAAAAGAAAAAAGGACTTGAGAAAATCTCATAAGTCATCTGGCTATACACTTGCCAGAACTAATAAATCAGATAGTGATGAAAATGACGAGACTTGTGTTTAGAAAAATAAATTTCATGGCTGAGTTAAGGAAACTTTATCGTATAATGATGCATTTCCCGTTGTAATTAACCTTTCCTAGTTGAAGTATTAAAATATTGAGTATTAAACATTTATTTATTAGCTATATGAGCTCTAAATAATTATAATGTATTTTTTGTGTTTGTTTATTACTGACTCTAATAGTGTTTTTATCCATGTACTTCCTATGTATTTTTAGGTATTAATCATATTATGTATTTTTGTTGTATAAATAAATAAGGCATATTATTATTTTTAATTTAAATTTAATCTTAATTGTAGAATGATTGATGCTATTTGTACAGGTTAGTAATAAAATATTCCCGCCGCATTATTCAAATAAATTTAAATTTTTGTTTCTTATTTATTTATACTTAATAATTGTGACTTAAGTTTAACACTGACATATTTTTTATAGTAGTTTGTTTATTTTTAGCAATTTAAATTATAAAATGTTTTTGTACGTTTTATGATTATTTGAGTTGTAATTAGTTTTAATTTTGTACCTAGTTTTTTCAGGTAATCCAGCTGTACTACTGCCATTTTTGTTTGTTGTTTTTTTCTTAAGTTTATATGATATATAAAAATAATTATTTGTACAATATTAAACTAATATAAAATAATGACTATTATTTTGAACAATAGTTTTAATATTCATATCATTAATTAGATATAATTTGTTTAAGTCACAACTAACATTATTCTGTAGTTTTACTATGAATCCCATTTAGAAATAACATGTAATTAAGTTTTTGAATTAGGAATTATTATAAAAACCTTATTTGTGTGTATACAATAATAGAATTTAAGTTGTGTATTTACTAAAATCAGGGATTATTAAGATCTTGTAAATTATTTATAAGCAATTATTATAAGAAAATCTAACTGGTCAAGTTTGAAAGTTGTATAATTTTCTAAATATCGTAATAATATGTAGTGGGTATGCAACATAAATATTTTTAAATTCTACAGTTAGTAATAGTTGCTGCTCAATTAAACTAAAGTAAAATTTTAAAATTTTAACAAAACTTTAAACAGTATTTTATGTTTATATATATATATATATATATATATATTTACCAATATTAAGTTGTGGTTAGTAATTAGCAACTAATAAGATTTTTTTTTTAGATTAATGTTTAAATGTTTTTACTTATTACATACTATGTATAATTTTTTTTTACTTTTTTACTATAAAATTTGCATTAAATATGTATGAAAAATAAGTACTTGTATCAAAATATAATCATTATATATTTAATTATTTAATTATTTATATTTAATTATTATTTACTACATACATATATAGCCAGTTTAACATACATTTTGGGTATCTTATCCAAATATAAATGTAAATTTGTGATATGTTAACTACTACAACTGAATTCCTTAAACAAATACATTTTTTTCAGGAGAAGTATACAGGGTGTCCCACGAGGATTTACCCATTGCGATATCTTACAAAATAATGGAGATATCAAAATTCTGGTTTTATAATAAAATTCATAGGGATATGAACTACAATTACTTCATTTTAAAATTTATTTTAATGTTTTTGTAAAAAATTTAAGAAATATATTTTTTTATTTAATTGTTTCCAAAAAAATTGACTTGGCAATTTTGTAGGATTTATTTTTCTGAAAATATTGACGTTTCAAAATTTTATTTTTATTAATTTCCTGATTTCTAATATTTTTTCTAGTTTTGAAGAAATGAATGCGCGGGGCACGGCGGGTCACATGTTTGATAACATTACGGTGTTAAATAATTTGCAATTTTTCTCGAAACTAAAAAAAATATTAAAAATCAGGAAATTAATGAAATTAAAATTTTGAAACGTCAATATTTTCAGAAAAATAAATTCTACAAAATTGCCAAGTCAATTTTTTTTGGAAACAATTAAATAAAAAAATATATTTTTTAAAATTTTTTGCCAAAACATTAAAATATAAAATAATTGTAGCAGTTCTTATCCCTGTGAGTCTTATTACAAAACTAGAATTTCGATATTACCATTATTTCGGGAGATATCGCAATTGGTAAATCCTCACGGGACACCCTGTATATAAAGATAATAGAAAAATTTCTGATAAAAATAATATGTATAGTCAAAATATTAAATATTGAAAAATGAAATACTTTAAAATAATTTCTCACTTAACGATCTATTTTACACACACTTTTGTGAGTTAAAGTGTACCAAAAAATAAATAAATTTTTCATGTTATATCCATTTGATAGAGAAACCCATTATTAAATAAATTGAAAAATTGTCCTTCAATGATTTTATCCGATTTTTATTAAGTAATTATAATGCAATCTACTGATAGAAGAACATGAATTCAAATCTGGAATATTTTATTGTATTTTGGACAAAGTAACAAACATTTTTGACTTATAACATTATAGTTCCTTATGCAAAATCTTATTTATGTGATATAGAATGCGAAAATCAAAAAGTACCTAATTTTTTTTTTCCTAATCCATTTTAAATATAAATTACTGGAACTAAACATTATTACTAAGCGTGCGATACACGGTTTTTGAATTCTACACTTTTAAGCCCTTAAATTGCCTAACTAAAACGCCGTATGTGTTAACCGTAAAAGTTTTTGTGTTAAATACGATCATTGCCAAAAAAAAAAATATAATAATAATAATTAAGCTATAAGAGCTAGAGACTACTGACAATTTTGAATTACAAACCAAATTTAATTGTATATATGTACCTCCTAAATGAAAATATGTATATTTCAACAATATGATCAAAGGTGTATCAATTTTTAATCAACATATTAAAAATATGTTTAAAAATTAAAGGAATTTCAGTGGTTTTGGTAAGAGTTTAAACAATTCATATATACTAAAGAATACAGCCTATAATATCAAGCTTCTTAAATACAAAAAAATAAAGGAAAACTCACTTTATAAGCGATCAATTAATCAGAGGTCCCATTCAAATAGCGTGTCAAAGATAAAAATTATACACTGGGAACACTGCACACTGCAGAGGACTGCAGTCTACTATCTGCAGATTCTTTAACCTGCAAGAAAACTAAATTTTTCACTCGATCAAATAGATTACTTAAAAATGTAATACAAATGTCCAATAAGTTGTTAATAATTTAATTTAAAAAAAAAAATTGAGTGCATATCCTCAACAATTGTTTATGATTATATGCTTATTAGTATAAGTTAGATTTTTGACGGAATTCCTTAAAATCTCAAAAAATGTTGTAATAATTTTTCAACTTGATAATTGATTCATTTTTGTTTTTATACAGGGTGATTCTTTTAAGTAGGTACACTAATTATCTCGAAAAGTATTGACTTTTTTCGAGATATTTTTTTACATGGTTTCAAGTTGTTAAAAAACCAACCTTTTTATTAAAAAATTATATTTTTAAATATTTTTTATCCTTATAATTTTTTAAGTTTTTTACTTTTTTGAATGACAACATAGAGTTTTAATTTCATATTCCAAAGCAAAATATTTTTCTAAGTATTTTGATTCATAAAAATCGAATTTAGGACGATTAGTTTATGAGTTATATGTATTTAAAGTTTAGAAAAGCGGAGTAGTGGACAAACACTGCGGGGTAACCCCGTACCACTCCACTCTGCCAATCTAAACATTAAATATTTATAACTCAAAAACTACTAGCCCTAAATTCGATTTTTATGAATCAAAATACTTAGAAAAATATTCTGCTTTGGAATATGAAATTAAAACTCTATGTTGTCATTCAAAAAAGTAAAAAACTTAAAAAATGATAAAGATAAAAAATATTTAAAAATATAATTTTTTAATTAAAACGTTGGTTTTTTAACACTTGAAACCATGTAAAAAAATATTTTGAAAAAATTAAATACTTTTCTTGATAATTAGTGTACCCACTTAAAAGAATCACCTTGTATTCAAGTTAATTTAGAAAGTTAGTATTAGAAGATTCCCCACAGGTTTTCTACCTTTAATATAAAAATAAAAACACCAGGAAATAATACTATATTTCATTAGAGTTTTAATTTAAAATGTTCATGATATTGAATATTCACCGATGAATAAAGTAATAAATTTGAATTTTCATTTATTGATTATTGATATTTTATTTTGATTTAAAAAATAATAGCTGCAGATAATTCGAATTTTTACTACATATAGTAAATACTTATATTAGTTTTTCCCATACATTGAAAAATTTTCAAAATATTTTGAATCTTTCCGAGCATTTTATAGGTATAAGAAATTTTTGAAGTTTAACGAAATCGAAATTCTGATAATTGCTAAAAAAAATTAGTTGAACTTCAGAAAATTTGTCTTTTCATAAGTACCTAACATTAGAAAATGAAATAAAAGATTTTTTATATAGCCATGAGATATTTTTGATTTTATTGATTCTTTTTACAATTATGGTTGACAAAACGTCTTTTGCTCAAATACGATTTTTGTATGCAATTATTAATAATTGAACTCAAATATTATGTCCATCCATTTACAACTACATTCTTGACGACTATTGTACATGCAAAGTGGTACACGCTTTTATACCTTTTTATTGTTAAAATTTGCTCGAAAAATAAATTATAAATTAAATTACTTTTATTCCAGTAAATGTATTAGTTGGCGATTCGTAGTACACATTATAACGTCAAATTTATAATTATATTTTTTCATTGACGTGAATGTTATTAATAGAAAGTTCAAATTAAAAACTTAATCCTATTATCCAAATTAATGAACTAAGTAAATATTATAAATATGGTGACGGACAGGCGGAAATATAATATTCTCGACTACTCTGCGTTAAAAACAATTTAGAATTTATCACGATTCAATCGTTTCTTGTGTTTAACTCATAGTTACTCAGCAGGTGTCAAGGTCAACTACAACTAAAAAAATATGTTAACATTAATAAGTTTTCCGTTATAATTATCAGTTATTATCTCATGATTAATGGTATGTATATATACAGAGTGTCCCGCAAGGATTTACCCATTGCGATATTTCACGAAATAATGGAGATATAAAAATTCCGGTTTTATAATAAAATTCATAGAGGATAAGAACTACAATTATTTCACAATGATGTGTGTTTTTTTGTGTCTGTCATCACGTTTTGGGCAATAAAAGTACTTCGATTTTCGACTTCAGTCCCTCATTTGATCAGAAAGTGAATCTAGGTTGGTATTTTGGGGCGTTAAAAGTAAAAATTCCCAATATCTTTCTTAATAGTTGGGATAAACAAACTAAAAATTAAGGAAAAAACGGGAATTTTTACGAACAATCAGTTTTCGACAAAATCGTTTTTGGTTTTTGATGTAACTTTAAAACAAATTACCATAGATACATGAAATTTTCACCAAATCTTTATATAAGTATATTCTATCTACCGTGCAATTTTTTTTTAGACTTAAGTTGAACTATTTATAGGCATATGCAATTTTCGATCATTATTAGTTTTTTTTAAATTAATATCGATAAAAATATATTTGTTGGGTAGAAAAGCTTGAAAATTCAATACAAGGGTCTTAACATATTGTTACAATAGCAGTTGAAAAATAAAACAAATTCATAGTCACAAATTTTTTTTATAAGCATTCAAAGGTTGTATTTTGACAAAATACGTAAAAATCACGAAAATTTGCAAATTATTTTAAGGTAGAAATTCATAAAAATTTTCTTTCAAATCTTAGATTTGATTAATAATCTATAAAATATATCCTAGACAGATAAACCGTCTCCGCTCAGAATCGTTTTTCGTATACGATGATATAATATCATTGGATTCAAATTTAATTCCATCCATTACAGTAACCCACTTGTAACCTACTGTACAGCAGAGCTACATCCACGACTTACCCATTTTTTTTTATTTAATAATTTCCAAAAAAAATTAAACATAGGTATTTTGTAGATTTTATTTTCATACATTTCCTGATTTTTAATATTTTTTTCTTGTTTTTAAAAAAAAATGAAATATGATTATAACTATTAGGAACACAGAAAGTATTCGGCCGGCCGTTTGAGAATGCGTATGGTGTGGCGGGTCACATGTTTGATAACATTATGGTGTTAAATAATTCACCATTTTTCTCAAAACTAAAAAAATTAAAAATCAGGAAATTAATGAAAATAAAATGTTGAAACTTCAATATTTTTAGAAAAATAAATTCTACAAAATTGCTAAGTCAATTTTTTTGGAAATAATTAAATAAAAAAATATATTTTTTTAAATTTTTTGGGAAAACATTAAAATATGAGATAATTGTAGTTCTTATCCCTGTGAGTCTTATTACAAAACCAGAATTTCAATATCACCTTTATTTTGGGTGATATCGCAATGGGTAAATCCTCACGGGACACCCTGTGTATAATGTATATTATAACTTATAAGTGTATACCTACTGCTACAGAGTGCAGATATTATTGTTTAAAATATTATAATCGATGACAATACATTACAATATCACAATTTTTATTTATATTTTGTATTGTTATAAAGCATCAGCGTCTATGGCCATGAGTATTTTGTGAGGGGTTACGGTTAATTCAGTAGTACGCGAGTATATATTATGTGGAGTGATGCAGATTTGTCGTTAAAAACCCGGATGATCACCCATCCGAGAGCTAGAGACGCCGGCCAATGCTTGACCGCCGCACTGCACATTAGCGACTGCGGCCAACCAACGCCATACCAAACCCATACAGTTTATTATTGTTGTAGGTATAGGTTTTTAATCAGGTAAAACAATTTATATTAATATATTTTATATTTACACGTGTAGGTATATGACTATTGCAGACTAACCGATGGAAATTCCTGACTGTAAATTGTGTCTTAGCACAATGCCACAATGTATATATCGAGGTACCTACATATTATTTGTATGTATAATTTATTCTCGTATTATTGCCTAGGGCGTCTATTAACCTTGCTAATATAATGTGATGCCTTACGTCAAGACAGACAACTATTTAAATTAGTTCCATCAAACGAAAATCAAATTATGTTTAAAGATGCTTAATCATTCTTAGAGTACTTGTATGAGTATACATGATTAATAGTAGAAATAATCATAACCTAAATATTAGAATATAATGATTTTTTTTATTATTTATTTACTGATCACCGCCGCCTCAGCAACATATCGGTCATTGGCTCGGATTGATCGGTGAAGTGTTTGCAAATGTATAATTCTCCGTCTTGCAAAATCATAGCAAATACCTATTTCAAATCAACTTTCAGCAGAATCCATTAATGGTTTGTTGGTTATAATATTATTTGATTGAAATGACCAAGGCCGTAACTGTGAGGCGTCCAGGGGTCTCAACCATATAGGTATCAACATCCGTTAAGACAGAAAAAACAAATTAAATGGTAAAATCCGGTCAACTGTATTCAAAGAAAATGTCTTTATGAATCAATTCTGAAGATAATTTTTTCTAGAACAGTATTTACCTATTATTATTTGTTATCATCGGTTTCCTTGAAATTAATTTTGTTGTGTTGATATTATAATTATTATTTGAACGAAGAATTTTTTATATCCATATTAAATTACATGGATTTTAGAAGGTCAACCGATAGAAATTAAGTAAAACAATGGATATTTTTAGAGCGTATTGCTAACGATGGAAAACGACGGAAACTGTTCGGAACAAAATAATACAAATACTTAAATTAATTTACTAGGTCGTATTAATTATCTACGATGATGTGGTTGAAAAACTTAACAATTAAAACATTTAAATTTAAAACGTGTTAGATTAACATATCATGCGAAAACCTTGAATCCTGTAATTTTCGTAACTAAATTGTTGATAAAATAAAATTATGGCAAAATTAATATGAGATTTAAAATTGGAATATTAGGTACCTATGTAAATTAGGTACTACATTAGTAAATATCATTTTTTGTTTTTTTTACTGATTTTATGTTTTCTTTTCATTAGTGATAATGTAAACATATAAAAACATATTATATTATCTGACAGTAAAATCGTATTTACATTTATAATAGATAGAATTATAGGTACTGGTTCATAGAAGTTATAAATCTTTAATATATTAAGGAAAATATTTTATTTAAATAATAATTAACAAAAAATATAATCAACGAGAGGTAAGAGGTAACAACAAAAATTCGAACATACATTAACATTACTAAAATATTTACTATCACTACTCAATATAATATATTTTATTTTCTTGGTTAATAGTCAGTACTACCAACCATCACTACAGAATCAACCAAGAGAAGAAGTAATAACAACAACAAAAAACACGATTTAGGTAATTCTTATATTACAAAGGTGTTAGGTGTTATATTTGTTAAACTCGAAATCTATGTAAATGGTATAAGGTAGGTATGCTAAAATAATAATTTAACCTTCAGAGAGAGAGACACACACATAGGTAAGTCAAAGGTGGAGATACTTATTATTGGTATAAAATATTATTCACGGGTACTTGTCATATTTTACACCCACAATTATGTTTATTAAGAAAAAATCAATTTAATCTACTGTAGTATCTGTACTAATTGTCTAATAATAAAATAAACTACTTAAATCACATGACAGACCGTTTTCGCTCTGAATCTTTAAATTTAAAACATCAATTACAGACTTACAGTACGAGTAGTTCGACTGCTATTGACATCTATTAAGTAGGTTGTAGGTATAGTTATATTTCCCTCGAAAATATGTGTCCGTGATAAGGAACGTTATCACCTACAACAAAACGTGCTTGAAAAAAATAAGCCAAGTACGCACATTAAAAAAATTATTTAACAGGTATGTTATTATTTCATATATTATGAATGTTGTCAGGATAAAGAATACATTGAATTTTATCATGATTTTTTCTTGATTACTTAGTTGGCACTAAATTTGTTCAAAAAAACCAAAAGTACCATATTTTTCAATAACTTTGCACCAAACGTTTGATGGTGCAAAGTTTATTTTTTTTCATTATATTTAGTTGTAATTGATGTTTTTATAATTTTCCAGCATGCCAAACAAATATAAAAGGGCCGTAGGCTCTAGAAATTACAGGAATTATACAGATGAAGTATTAAATACATGTTTGAACGATATAGTACACAAACTACTCAAAGAGAGGCGGAAAAACTCTATAAAATAGGCAGCTATAATAACCTACTTATATTTATATATACCACGGTTATTATCAGTATTATTGCTACTATTCTAGTATTAAGGCGGGTTTCCGCTACAACATTATTACCCATGTGCCGCGTGCACCTTAAATGTTCAGCTATGTCCAACAACGCGGTAACGTAGTTAATCGTGCGGTAACCTTATTACCTAACCAACCAATCACAGCAAGGGATTCACGCGAACGTGTATAGTGGAAACCCACCTTTATTTTCCATCGTTTGCCGGTGTGCCGCTTAAAGAGTACCAAGGTCCAAGGTATATACTGTCCGGTCGAAGAACACGCGCAGACACTGCTCGAATTTGTCAGCAGCACATTGCGCGTCCGTTCCCCGCACCAAATATTTATTAATATTTATTTATACCATAACAGTTCGCAAAGCATAATAATTAATAATCATATAGAAACCTCGCATAATCTACATGTAACGTAATCGTATAGTGTCATTAATATTTTTTTAACGCTTTGTTGCTTCTGTCGACGTTTTTTTAACGTATAAGTGTGCATAAATGATACAACTTACCTACCTATACGCGGTCGAAACGAATAACTGTATTGCGGTGTTGATGGACCACATTGTGTGCAATTTTTAAATTTTTTACCATATTTATGCGTATTCCATATACAATTCCTATACGTACGCGGTAAGCTGTTAGTCGCCTTTACCCGATTTTCCGTTTCAGGCGTTTCACAGAATACGACGATTATCACACTTGTTATACTGATAATATAACACTAAATGATGGACGATCCTTGGTACAAATCGGTAAGTCATTCGCTCAACCAAAAATAATAGATTTAAATTTGTGGCAAGTAATAACTATAATAATGACCAGAGTTTTAAGTGTGAAACCCAAGAAAATTATAATATACAATAGTATAATATATGTTTAATTGAGTTACTTATTTAGTATAACATTATTGTATACACTAACAATGTATTCAAGGACAATGCACGCATTTACTAAATTTGTTATTTAAATTATACTGAAATTCTAACAAATATAACTTCAAGTTCATGGAATATTGTCTATTTGTCTGCCTATGAAAGAATAAAGAAAATTGCTTAATATTTTTTTTTCAATTTAATTTAATTAACACTAGTGCGATGAAATTAAGTTTATCAGAATTTGGAATTTGCGTATGATTAATCTTTTGTCAAGTTCAATATTAAATTTGGTTTGCACATCGCATGTTTTAACAGTACAAAAGATAGTACTCACGACTAAATAACCAGATAATACATCAATATAACATTGACACTTGTTACATCATTTAATATATATCAAATTCAAAAATTATTACATTTAATTAAATCATGTTATAGATTATAATAAATTATTTTATTACAATAGCGATGTACAAACATCCTACGCCCAAATTTGATGAACCAAAGATTCTTATAAATTATAATAAATAAAATTATGAGAAGGTACATACACATTTTTAATAATTGTAATTTAGGATAAAAATTATTTTTAATATTGATATTATCACTGTTTGTTTCGTAAGTAAAAAAAATACTTATATCATATTATCATGCGTATAATTGCCAAGTATCGTAAATAATCACACGCTATATAAAAGGAATAATTCTTAACAAATATAGAGTTCAATAAACTTTAGGAATATTCAAATGTAGGAATTATAGCAATAAAGATATAAAATGTACAGTAACAATGTATATAGGTAATAAACTAATGTAATCATATTTAAATTGGTTTTTACCACAATTTATTTATACTTAATTTTACAATTACTAAAATACATAATTACAATTAACATTACAACCAGGCTGTTTCTTAATATGATTGTCATGTTCTCGTTATTGAATCAACCATTTTGTGGTGTTGTTTTTTTTCATTATATTATAGGCGATTTAAATTAACCAAAAAAAAAAATATATATTTTGTACAGTATAATTAATCGTAATTGTTATATTTTTATTCTTACTTTAGGAGGGAATCCGTGGCAAAATAGGCCATTGGGTGTGGGGGTGATATGGTGAGAGTATTTTTGTTTGTAGGTTTTTAAGTTGGTTGTGTAACATGTTTGTTTGTGTATGTGTGGCAAGGATATGTTGCTAAAATTCCCAGGTGGTCACCCATCCGGGAGCTAGCAACTGTGGCTGGAACGTACGCTCAATGCGTTTCTGCAGATATAGCGTACGATCGCGCCTCACACAGCCACTGATTATTAATTATTATAATTGTAATAGTGTAATAAATACAAATTCTAACAGACAGTGAAAACTCATCATCATAAAATGAAGATTACTATTAATATAATATACAAGACGTCAAGACCTCACAACATTATTTCTATTTTTATTTGTATTCATATATACTAGCACTAATAATCTATGTCATTCATTTCAAAATTCATAAACCACAAATTGTGAAAAAAAAATAGTTGTAATAGCACAATATGTGCTGACATTTTTCATAATTACCTAGTTAAATTAAAAAAAAAAAATGTTACTAGGTGGTAGGTACAATAATAAATTACAAAAAATACAAGGCTAAATTTCAAACAACGATCCACACAGAATCCCCGCTCTTAAAACCACAATCTATTGTAGTATATTATTTAGTAAAAATATGTGATGATGTCGACGATTTATTATTCCGTTTCAATCGTTTTGCTTTAAAGTCAAATGGTCCAATAAAACATAAATATTATAGAATATGACATAACGTGTTAGATTTATCAGGTCTGATACCATTTTTATGTTATGTGATTAATAGACAGATTCGTTGACGTGGGCGTTGACGAGGAAAAAGACAGATTTGGATGAATCGAATAAAAAAAAACTCAATAGGGTATTGACCTTCTTCGACTTGACGGCATTGGGCACCGGCTGCACATTGGGAAGCGGTGTGTACATATTGGCCGGAACAGTGGCCAAATCGATCGCCGGCCCAGCCGTAGTCCTGTCTTTTGTCATTGCCGCCGTAGTATCTGCATTTTCTGGTAAGGAAGATTTTATGGAGGTTAATTATTTTTAAGCCGATGACGCTCAATTAAAAAATCCCTATATGTTGTATAACTTTACCGGTAAATTCGGCCGGAATTTAGGTAACCTAACCTAACCAGACCGGCCGGGTCGAATTGAATTTATCGAATTTATCGTGAATCTCGCTTTCAGTGTTCGGATTAGATAAGTATTTTTTTATCTAGATAAAGATAAAGATAATGCAACTCAAATGTATCTAGATAGAGATAAAAGATAACTTAACTTATATTTATCTATAGATAAAAATAAAGATAAATACTTTTTTATCTAGATAAAAAAAGATACAATTTTTTTTTAAATGGTTCAAAATAATCTGATCAAACAATATAGTTTTTATTTTATTATTCTATTTACTGTTGCCATACAGTCTACAGCATTATAGCTATACCTAGCTATATTATATTATAGTATAATGTAGCCTGACACAGATTAAATGTTTCATGTATTTTTTAATTATATTTATGTAAAAATTATTATTATTTATTAATGAAATAACAAATAAACCGCTCCATAATATCAATAAACCATTGATTCATTTATACCAGGTGAGGGCCCGGTGACGGATGAAGGATTATCGATAGCTTCTTTAATTCATTTTTTATTATTTTCAGAACTTGTAGCTAAAAATCGCTTCATTATGAATTAGTATATACGTTTAACACTAAACAAACAATTTTAACAGTAGCGTTTAGTAGTTCTTCTTCTTTCATAACGACAAATGTCAAAATATAAAAACGGTAACGTGATAAACTGTTGAGTGCAAACTAAGAATAAGTGACAACTGACAATTGACTAAAGATGAAGATGACAATCGAGAAGCGGAGCCGACAGTTGCACACTCGATCAAACTATAAATATATAATATATTATGATATTATCTTAGTCCGTCATTGTAACTACAATGTAATTACCAATTATATAAATACTCCGTGATAGTCGATAAACATTAGACAATCATAATCGATAGTCCACACTCTTCAGACCATAATAAACCAATATCTGCATTTTCTGTGTTTGTCTAAACACGCGTGGGACAACAATACACCTGACAAAAATTAAGGTACTTCTAGTTGTTCGATTTAAAATATGTAAGGATGAGTTAATTGGTATACAAGTTTACTTTGCATCGGTCGAAGCACTTTTTCGATTGTAGCAATATTTTGATGAGAATAAATATTTTTAATTTTATAAATTTGTCAATTTTTTTTATTAAATATATTGAAAATATTAAAAATATGGTTCGACCGATGCAAAAATAAATTGTATACAAATAAATTCAAAAATCTTTACATATTTTAAATCGAGCAACTAGAATTACTTTAATTTTTATCAGGCGTATTGTATGTTCCACGTGTGTTAGACAAAGACAGAAAATCAACGTTTCCAATCCCCTTAACTGCAAATATCCACCCCCAGAATAGTACATTGTGGCCTGTGGGCTACGGGTTATGGCATGCGATAACGAGGAAATAACTAATAGATAATTAATAACACAATCGTTATTTCATTTTATTTGTACAAACTATTTAAAAATTTCATTATTTTTTAAACTATAAATTTGGTTTGAGTGATTTGCATCAATAAAAAATCTATCTAGATGAATTAATTTAGATTAGTAAAAAAAATATCTAAGATGACCGTTTAGATACCTTGTAACTAACTTGTTACTAACTATTTATCTAGATAACTGAATAAAAGACAAAAAAGTATCTAGATAAATTTATCTAGATATATCCGAACACTGCTCGCTTTTAGCTTATTATTGGGGGAGAATCTGTTTTCGACCAAAACCGTGCCCTTCACTTTTTGGATGATTCATTTTTCAACCAAATTTAAAATTGGTCGATTCCCTTTTCGACCAAAATCATACGACCCTCCCCTTTTCGGCCAATTCACTTTTCGACCACATTTAAAAGTTGTCTAATAATTTGAAATTGTTGCACCACTACCTATATTATATTTTCCTGCAACAAAAAAAAAAAAATGCCAGATCAGTTCATAAATTCTTAAATGATGCGATTAGGTTAGGTTAGGAAAACTTTTTAATAATATTTTATATAGATTCTCTTTTATTATTATCATTAATGATACCTACTACAGTAATAATTGACCTTAAACTTTATAATTTTTTTTTTTAATGCACACAATTTCACTAGCCAAAAGTTACTTATGGGCGGCTGCTTTAATTATTATACCTTTCATGTTATTCATTAATTTTACTATTTTAACTTATTGTGCTAATTTGTATAGATTGTGTAATATGTTAAATGAAAATATAATATCTAAGAAAAAACTTATAAAATAACCAGAGTTCACTGTTATGTGATACCAAAAAAATTTAATTAACGGCCAATATAATTTTAACATATAAATGTTTCTAGGACTGTGTTATGCTGAATTGGCTGGTAGAGTACCCAAAGCTGGATCAGCATACATTTACAGTTACGTGGCAGTTGGTGAGTTCACAGCGTTCATCATTGGTTGGAATCTAATCGTCGAATATCTCATTGGTAATTTCAATCGTCACTATTTAGTTTAGCTATGATACTTAGCACTCACTACGTACAACATACACACATTTTACATTCACAATAATCCATTTAAATCTGTTTTTAGTTGTGTAAACTACTAATTTTATATTAAAAATATGTTGAGGTGCAGAATAACTTAATTTAAAGGTAAAAAATTCCACTAGCTTAGATCCTCAAATTCAAATTCATGACCCAGTACAACGCTAAACTCGGTCACAAAATGGTTGTCTCAAATATTATTACCTACTTTTAATTGTATAGATGATCTATAATAGATCAATTTACTTTAGTTTGTTTTAAAAATAACTAAGTAACATGGATTATTGAAAATGGAAAATCATCTTTGTTGTACCTTATACGTATATAATAAGATGGTCGTGCAAACTGTCATTTATTTAAAACAAAATGTACCAATTTGCATAGGCGCAACTAGACCAATAATTTTGGGGGTGCACAAATAGTGAAGAGCTCACTGACCCGTGAGGGCAAGCCCCCACACCCCCACACCGTTCATCCCATTAGTTTTCATATTACATTTATAAAAACAAATAACTGCTAATGTAAAATATATAATATAACATACATACTTTGTTTTAATAGTGATACGTAATACAATTTATAGGTTAACAAAATTAAATGATCAGGGGGGCTATTCAGAAATTCATACGATAAAGATCCGTATACGAAAATCGTGGTTTCCACATGATCCTAAAAAACCGTATTCTAAACACTTTTTCGTATACGGATACAATTATGTCATGTGAAAAATATTCACACGATTGATTCGGATGGGTTTCCGTATGCGGATTCATGTTATTTAACCGGTTCTAAGGTTGAGATTATGGTTTAAACATTGAATGACGAGACTTATAGTTATAATTTATGATTTATGTTTATTATAATATCATGATATCATCTAAATAATTTAATATATTTAAGTATAATATTCATTGCATCAAGAATTTTGAATTAAAAGTTAATTAGTAACATATGACGCGCGTAGAAACAAATTATATAGATAATATTTTATAAACTCATACTATTAATTAAAGCGCGGATTTGTAAACATTTGCACATTTATTTTGGTTGATCGTATGATATGCTAAGTGAGCATTACAATATTATTTCATGACATAATTATTCAAAAAAGACACTTTTTAGTGCTTATTTTTGTATATTTTGCGATTTTCTATTTTAAAATTTTAATTGTATATTTCATCTTTTAGTGCATATTTCGATGTTTTTTAAATTTTTTTTTTTTTAGAAATTTTTAAAATATAAACTACCTATTTTGTCTATTATAAAATAAGAAAAAATATTATATTTTTATAGTTTCGATTAATATCAAAGTAAATTAATAAGTATACTTGTAGGAATAAACGGGTTTCCCTTAGGACAATATTGCCTTAGGACTTAGATCAATAATCGGGTAAATAAAATACGTAAACTAAGATAAGAAAATATCGGTTATGAGTGTTACGACCATAATATTGAACATTGACTTTATTTTACTAATGTTCAAAAATTAATTTTTTTTTTTTTGCTAATCATTTTATGCATATTTTAACATTTTAGTGCATAAATTTATGCATAGGTATTTAAGATTTTTTAGCGCATATTTGGTTGTTTTATAATGCTTATAAAAATCCGCGCTCTATACTCATAAATCATAATCAAACGTTGATCTTGATTGTGTTGACCGTTTTTATCTACAAACAGTTTACTAGAACTACCTATTTTAACATGATTTTGCTTGAATGAAAATTATATTTATTTTAAATTTGTTCACTTATCAAACTATTTGTTATATACCGCTCTATATTTAATATTGATGAATTGGTAAATCTTTGTTGTGGCGTACTTTGTACCCCTGAAAGAATAGAGTGACACAAATCAAAATATAAAATATATTATAATTATATAAATAATATATAAATAATAAATATATATGAGTATTCGAGTATTTATTCAAAATACTTTTCAAAAGTATTTTACACAAGACTGCATAGATGTGTTAAACTGTGTGGCTATGTCATGATCTCCACGAATATATATTAACCATTATAATAAAATAAATATATGTATATATATATCCGCACATTTCACCATGTCCTCAAAATACTTCCAGTCAGGCCCTGATGGTTTATTAATTTGAAAAAGTAAACATTATTTTATCAAACATTTGAATTTTTAAAACGATTAGGTACTCCAAATAATTTAATATTTACTACTAGTTAATTAGTAAATGTTTACTTTTTTCCATTTAATAATAATAATGTTCACATTGCTTGTTTAATTGTGTATGTAGTTTATATAACACTGAAATAGATTTAAAATTTAAAAAAGGGTAGGTCAGAATTGCGGTGTAGGAAGTTTGTCCACTGTTAAAGGGTATTTTTTCATCATTTTTGGTATACTTTCATATGACGTTGGCCTGTCACTTCCCCCTGGAGGCCTGGAACACATTGTATTTATTTGTATATTATACAATATGCCTATATAGTATATCTAATATAGGTACATAACATAAAGGCACCTATCTATTTTTCTCAATATAGGTATCTACATTATGGTACATAATTGGTACAACATATTAAAGAAAAAGACTTATATATTTTTTGGGAGTGCACATTTTAAGCTTGGGGGTGCACAAGTCCCCATGTTGCACCAATACCAATTTGTTGTTATGACATTTTAAATGTTAATTTATTATTAGAAATTTAAATTTAAAATCTTAAAATATGACCAGATCTACTTCAAGTATATCAACAAATTCAAACCAGTTTTCAGAAGTTTCATCGCTTTAATATGCATCCACCGGAATGATTAAAAAAAGTACGTCATACACTATACAAATGAGCGAGCATACTATTATTATATAATTATTCGTTATATGTCATATTGTGCATGACGCCATGTGCAATATTATGTCTTGCAATTCATTGCGCACAGAAGTGTTCTACTATTTCTTGTACACTACAATCACACACACTAACCATAATAATTTACTACATACATATTGAGCATATATATAGCAAAATATTACTGACAGTATAATATAATTATTTCTCTTGGAGGTTTGAATATTGCGATTTTCGGGCGTTTTAAGTTGCATTACTAACGCAATATTATTATATCGGTGTTATCCGTGTTGCAGCCATGCTCGTTACTTATACTCAATTTGTATTGGTCATTTGCAGGAACCGCGGGCACGGCTAAGGCCATGAGTAATTACTGTGATTCTTTGCTGGGCAATCCGCAGAAAAGATACATGACCAAATATTTTCCCATACACATCAGCTTCTTAGGCGATTATCCTGACTTAACATCATTCTTTGTGATTGTCATCATAGCACGTAAGATTTAATATATTTTTATAATATACGTATCGGTAAGTGTTTATATAATTACAATGATATAACTGTATGTACCTATAATATTTTGATTTTTGACAGTGTTCAATATTACGCAAAAAATTTAATTTTTACATATTTAAAATCTTAAAGTTAGGATTATTCATTTTATTATATTATATATTATATATATATATATATATATTATATATATATATATATATATATATATATAACCTATGCAGATTAAATTAATATATTTGAATCAAAAAACAGAACGATTAACGGATATTAACATATTAAAGATCATTTTAAATTACCTAGACTCTAAATTTTATTGCTGAATGAATTAATGACACAATTTTCTGTAGGTAATTAAAAACATTAACATAAATTTGAATATTTCCGTCAATAACTAGCTGATTAGATTGTCTTACGCTATTTTCATAGTATTGGTAGCTTGGGGTGTTCGTGAATCGTCGATTACCAACAACATATTTACTGCATTAAATCTTATTACCGTTTGCACCGTGATTGTCACTGGGTGTTACAAAGGTGAGAGTCGTAATAAAAATTCTGATCCAATCATAGAACGTTTATATTTTATACCAACAATAATAACTATGATGAAACGTAAAATTTTAGCTAATATATCAAACTGGTCTATTCCAAAAAGCGAAATACCACCTGAAGTAAAAGGCGGCGAAGGCGGATTTTTACCATTCGGATGGGTCGGTGTTGCAACGGGAGCTGCGAAATGTTTTTACGGATTCATCGGTTTTGATTCGATTGCCATGACTGGTGAAAATCATATTTTATCACACCATAACTGATAAATTCATATAATTTGTTTTTTATTCATACCGATAGGTGAAGAAACAAAAAATCCCAAAAGAGACATACCGCTGGCGATCGTCGCTTCTCTGTTCCTGAGTACGATCGCTTATTGCGGCGTGGCCATCGTTTTGACACTCATGTGGCCTTACTTTTTGATGGTATGTTATTGAAATTTTTTTTTAGTAATAAAACAAAATAATGTAAAAAATTATCATTCATCAATTATGAACAGTGTAGGTACACGTACGTTTCTTAGCCACATTGTTTTATAATATTAATATCGACATACCGCTTATAGGATGCGGATGCTCCACTTCCGGTCCTCTATGAAAATTTAGATATGCCGATGATAAAAATTATAGTCTCAGGTGGTGCGATGTTTGCATTGTGCACGAGGTACGTCCATCTCCACGACGACGTATCACAGTGTTGTCGATTTCTCAGCTAATATTTTTTTATTATTAATTTGTACCTAATTTGTACCTCACTATACAGTCTTTTGGGTACACTATTTCCACTACCTCGTATCTTGTACGCGATGGCTAACGATGGTCTGCTTTTCAAGTTCTTATCGAATATCAACGCGACGACCATGACCCCTCTAATATCCACGATCATAAGTGGACTTTTCGCCGGTAATATACCGAGATTGTGAACACTCACCGTTATCGATTGACCTAATTATAGTCGTAATACTGATAAATACCTCTACTTGCTGTTATCAGGTACTTTGGCTGTTGTGTTCAATCTTGAGCAACTCATCGATATGGCGTCCATTGGTACACTCCAGGCTTACACGATTGTTTGCATTTGCGTGTTGATATTGCGGTTAGTCCGAGGAGTTTTCGATAGCCGGCAGCAGCTACACGCGGTTTTTTAATGGTGAAACATTATTAAATGTAATATGTTTCATTATTGTTTAATAGGTACACAAACAACAATCCGCCCATCCAAGACAATAATACAACGAAATCAAATGGTATCACGGTTTTCAAATGGTTAAATTTGTCGAACGCAAAAGTGCCGAACTCCGACACCCAATACGTTTCAAGGGCATTGATATTTATATTTAGTATGTATATACCTAATTTATTATATATTACTATATTATTATGATAAAATCCAATAAAAATAAGTGCACCTTGCCACCTTCCTTACACTAATTTTGTTTAACACCAAATCTAGATCATTATTAATTAATAATTAATACATTATCACAGCACTTTATTCCCTTCATTTTACTTTTGTTCTCAAACCTGATATGAAAATGAACCAGAAATCAACAGTGGTAAACCACCTCTTGCATTTCAATATTTAATTAATAAAATTATTTTTTAAGGCAGGAATTCGATTGAGAACGGTCATTATTAGCGATACCCATAGCCGGAAATTGGGGGGGGGGGGGCTTGAGGGGTCTTAGCCCCCTCAAAACGTACAAATAGAAAAATTAGCCCCCTTAATTTTTGGTCATTGCACTACTTACATTTATCAAATGGCGAACGCAGTATTAATTTAGAAGCTTTGACTTCAGTACTTTCCGAAACTATATACCCTAACATGTATAAGCTTATGCAAGTTGCACTTACTCTTCCTATAAGTTCGTCTACGTGTGAACGTAGTTTTTCTGCGATGAGAAGGATTAAAACATGGCTGAGGTCATCCATGTTACAGAATAGATTTAATAACTTAGCTATAATTAGTATTGAAAATGATATTTCTAAAAAAAAATGATAAAGAAGCCATACTAGATTTATTTGCACAAAAAAATAGATATATTATTTTAAAATAAATATTTTCTAGTTTCATAACAAAGAGTTTTCATTGTTAAAATGTAATTATATGTATGAGTATCTAAGTTATATGCATAGTATACTATATCTATATCTAAAATAAATCACGCTTAAGTTTTGAATAATGTTTAGTGTAATATTATGTGTATATTTTTTTTTTTGCTTTGATATGCAATAAAGTATTTTTAAATATCAGCCCCCTCTAAAATTATGGAGAATTTCCGCCTATGGCGATACCTTTTTTAGATCCTTTTGACTATTACGATTGAGAACGCTCAATATGAGATAATAATGAGAAAAGACAATATTGAGAAGTGGACATGCACCAATAACAAATGCACAACAACTTTGTTAGTTAAAAAAGTTGAAAAAAAACAGTGAAAATCAATTATCTGTTAAAGAAATTTTAGGTGAGCACTTTCATTCTACCAACCATAGTCATTTCAAAAATTTAACGTCAAGTGTTAAGGGCAAATTGTTTCGACTAGACTAGTAAAAATTATTCGTACGGAACTCATGAAAGGCATTGACATTTCTGTCCTTCAACATAAAGATTTAAAATCTATTCTAAAAGCAATTTACTGCGAAAAAAGAAAATATATCTTGCTTTACCCAACAATTTTATTGAGGCTGTTAAATAACTTCAAAATATAAAGACTAATGATGTTTTTAAATATAGAGATCAACAATTTATTTATGTACACGACGAAAAGTATCAAATTTGCATTACGACTAAAGATAATCTAAATTTTATGGTGAATTGCACAACTTTTTTAGGTGACGGAATAAATGGTACAATTTTTGAAAAGTTTTAACACTTATTGAGCTGCTAATTATGACCTTTAGGTTTTAGATTCTGAGCGGAGCGAAGAATTTATTGATTTTACCATGATGTGTGTTTTTATTTTTTTTTTTTTTGTGTCTGTCATCACGTTTTGGGGCAGTAAAAGTGCTTTGATTTTTGACTTCAGTACCTCGTTCGATCAGAAAGTGAATCTAGTTGGTACTTTGGGGGGGGGGGGGGGTCAAAAGTAAAATTCTTAATACTTTTCTAAATAATCGAGAAAAACAAACTAAAAATTAAGGGAAAAACGGGAAATTTTACGCACACTCATTTTTCGACAAAATCGATTTTGGTTTTTGATGTAATTTTAAAACAAATCACCATAGATTTCACCGAATCTTTATATAAGTATATTCTATCCACCATGCAATTTTCAAAAATTTTCGACTTAAGTTGAACTATTCAGGCATTTGAAATTTTCGATCATTATTAGTTTTTTTAAAATTAATATTGATCAAAATTTATTTGTTAGGCATAAAAGCTTGAAAATTTAATACAAGGCTCTTAACATATTGTTACAATAGCAGTTGAAAAATAAAATAAATTCATAGTCAAAATTTTTTTTTTTTTAAATTTAATACAAGATTCCTTACAAGTTTTTCAATCTCTATCACAAATTCACAAATAAAAAGTCCACCGGAAATTCAAATTAAATTTTTATGAGCATTTGAAATTTAAATTTTTACAACATTGGATTTTCACTGAATTTCACATTTAGTGCTTTTCTTATTTTGGTGTAACTCTAAAAGTCTAAAACAAATGACCGCAGATACTTGATTACTGAATGTTTATATAATAGGCATTTTCTATATTTGATAACATTTTAAAAATATTTAAATTTGTTTTTAGCTGTTTACTGACATTTTAATTTTTCAACTTTTTTAGTTTTTTTTTTTTCTATAAATATCGATAAAAATTTATTTATTGGGTAGAAAAGATTGAAAATTTAATACAAGACTTTTAACACATTGTAACAATATCAGTTAGCAAACATTAAAAATACAAAAGCACGATTTTTTTTATAAGCATTTAATGTTCAAATTTTGACTAAATACGTAAAAATTACAGCAATGTTCAAATTATATTGAACAGAAATTCATAAAAGTTTTTCTTTTTAGACCTAAGATTTGAAAATTGAATACAAGGCTCCTAACATATTTTTACAATAGCAGTTGAAAAATAAAATAAATACATAGTCCCTTTTTTTTATAAGCATTCAAAGTTTGAATTTTGACAACCTACGTATAAATCCCGAAAATTCGCAAATTATTTTAAGCTAGAAATCCATAAAAAAAATTTTTTTTTAAATCTAAGATTTGAAAATTTTTAATAATCTATAATATATCCTAGACAGATAAACAGTCTTCGCTCAGAATCTTTTTTCGTATACAATGATATAATATCATTGGATTCAAATTTAATCCCATCCGTTACAGTAACCCACTTGTAACCTACTGTACAGCAGAGCGACATCCACTTTCCCGCTTTTTTTTTAATAACGTGTTTCAAGATTAATGAATACAACATTTTAAAGAATGTTTACAAAGACAATAATAGTGAATTTGGTAATTGGCTGAAAATTTTTTTCGTACTCCAATTTCTGCAGCATACAGACAGTAGAAGATGGTTTTATACAACTAATGGCGTTATGTCTAAATGAATTCTATGGTCATAGATTTGCTGATTATATTTTTAAAAACATATGTTAAACCAGATTGTTTATTTCCTCCAGTTTTATGGGCAAAAGAATCATCTCCAACATCTTAGGTAAATTTGTACAACAAATATTGAACATTTCAGAAAATATATTATTTATAATTTTCATTTTTAGGACTAATAATGCCGATGAAATCTTTCATAGAACTTTTAACAGACAGTTTTATTGCATACGTCCACCTATATACGTCTTTAAAACTCAATACCATTAAGCAGGGTACTATTCAAAAGGCATCAAAAGCAGAAGAAGAAAAAAACAATACTGCAGTCATATACTATACGAGTATTATAGTAACTACTGTCAAAATAAATTTTCTGAAGGATTAATAAAATATTAAACGCATATGGGAAACTTACATAGGGGAATTAAATTGTAAATTATTTTTAAACTTTTGTATTATAGGTAGGTATATATGTATATTGATATGACATTTTTAAAAATTATAATTTTTAATTATTTTATTCAATGTTTTATTTAATTTTTATTTTGACTTGAATATAGTTCGGCAACGTTGCACTTAATTTCGTTCTCAATAGTACTGATTTTTTGGGTCAGCAGTTATTTCATTGCTCTACTTCGAATGATCTTAATCGTATGCTAAAAAAGGTCGAACGTTCTCAATCGTATTACAGCCATTTTTAAAACCTATCTAGGATTGATTAAGTAAATGATATAGAACCGACCTGATACATCATAAACTGTAAGAAATTATCATATTATGATTCAAAATATCTCAATTAAAAAAAAATGCTAGATAAGCCAGATAAGGGACTTTTACACCAAAATGATAACTTTATTTCCAATTTGATTGCAATTTTTACAACACTAATTGAAACATTTAGGTATATTTAAAGCTTTATTGTTAATCATACATATATTATAATTTTTAATAATTAAGTGGGGTACTACAAATTCCCGAGTTGGCGCGGATACATAGCGCGGTTAAAGCACAAAACCGGTAGGTTGCGGGATACCATTGATACCGATATAGATACCCGAAATGCACAACGTTGCGTTAAAAAAGTATTTTAATATAGGTGTATCTACGTTTGTGTTTGGAATAAGTCTCGCAAATATGGGATCATATCATGGAACCACGAGGAACGTACTCATGATAATAAATTTTGTATCGATTTTGGTGTTGTTGATAACGTTGATCATGCTGAGTAGACATCCGACAGCCGAGGAAGATCTATCGTTCAAGGTATGAGCAGTGTGATTGATAAAAAAAATAAAAAATACAAATAATTGTATAGGGTGTTTCATTAAGAACGCAGGATTTGATTTGGCTGTCATTTTTTGTTTTGTATGTTTATTGAATTGTTTCTCTTATAACTGTTATCTTTAAACTCTCCGGTTCTGTTTATAACCATGACACAAAATAATAATATTATGTGACCATGGTGCGACCCAGAGATGTATCAGCAAGTGATAGCAAGTTTTGTGATCCGAACAGAAGCTTGCCAGCGAAGCCTATAGGTGGACATATTATGCCAGATGTGATATTCTACACTTCAATCAGAGAATAATGTATACTATACAGTTTAATAAAAAATTGTTGTTCAAAATAATTTTTTTATATAGTTATAACAATATTAAATACGGCGTTATTTATGAAACACCCTATATTTACGTGGGTTTTCAAATTTTGTTATAAAAATATTATTTTATGGCATTGATTTTTTTTTCTAGTATCGTAATATATATACTTGTGTAAATTATAATTAATTAACAGTTTTCTGGTTGAAAAAATACTAAAAACATAATTAAAGTTGTTAGATTTATTTTTATTTTTTATTAGGTACCTTTGGTTCCCATTGTACCGTGTTTGAGCATTATACTAAATGTTTACCTGATGATGGAACTGGAGTACAAGACATGGATAAGTTTCACCGTGTGGCTCATCTGTGGTATGTTTTTCTTCATCTAATTAAACTTATATATTAAGCCTAATATGTTCAATTATGTAAATACTTTTTTGGGTGAAAATCATAAAAGTGAGCAAAACATGATGTTGTGGCTAGTTCTAGATACAGATAATATTTTTGCCCAACATCACTTTTAGTTTATAGATTAATTTTGTGCTGTGGGCCTCACCGAAGATTTACTTATAAAATGTGACAGCCATATTTAATATTATCCTCATGAACTCCTAGTATGATAATTTATTTACTTTTGCCAAAATTATTTATAACTAAATTCACTTTATTAAAACATCTGTCACCTATTAGAGTAGTGAAATGATTGAATTTTCAAAGTTTATGGTAGTTTTAGATAAAAAAAAGCGAGTAAGTGGATGTCGCTCTGCTGTACATTAGGAGGTGGGGTGGACCTCTGACTAGGGTAGGTTAAATTTGAATGCAATGATAGGTATCATTGTATACGAAAAACGATTCTGAACAGAGATGATTTGTCAGTCTAGGATAATATATTATATTTAAATATTGTCATATATTCTATTTTGAAACAAATATTTTATTTTTTAATTAGGACGCAATTTGCATAGGCATGATTATTAAATTTTTCCAAAAACATTGCATGTAGTTATCATAATTCATAATACCTTATATTATCATAGATATACATATACCTGGTTTGAGGATAAATCGTTATCATTACGTGATTTCATAAAAATTTAAAACTCAAAACATTTTTTCTATAATGACGCTTCAAATTTTCTCTATAGCTATTTGAAGCAAAACTTATGGAAAACTTATTGTTGATATTTATAACCTTAAAAATATATACAAACAATATTATGAATAAATTTACAAATAAAACTACAAAAAAATTCAAAATCAAAATCGATTTTGTCGAAAACTGATTGTGCATAAAATTTCCGGTTTTTCCCTTAATTTTTAGTTTGCTTATCCCGATTATTTAAAAAAATTATTTTGACCCCCAAAGTACCAACTAGATTCACTTTCTGATCGAATAAGGTACTGAAGTCAAAAATCGAAGCACTTTTTCTGCCCCAAAACGTGATGACAGACACAAAAAAAAAAATATTCATGGTTTTGACGAATTTTTGTCAATCTTTGAACTTCAAATGCTAATAAAAAAAAATTGTACCTATGTATTCTTATAATTTTTTAATCACTATAAGAATAACTTATGAGGAACTCTGTATTAAATTTTCAAGTATTTTGATAAGGCCAAAAACTTTTCAGAAAAATTGAAAATTTCAGTTGTCTATAAATATCTCAAAAAAGTCAAAATATTTTGAAAATTAAAACATGTAAAGAAAGTGCCAATCTAAATAAATTGTGACTAACGATTTTTAATTTTTTTTAGCTACAATGAGAACAACTCATAATAGGAACCTTGTATTACATTTTCATGTTTTTTGGTCGTCCAACATTTTTTTTTAAAACATGAAAATATATACTCATTAATAGTTACCAGTAAAATATATTTTTTCTCAAACGCAATGTTGAATAAATGTAGAGAAGATTTGTATCAGAATTCACTAGACATAGTATAATTTAAAAATATTTAATCTATTTCTGTAGTTTTTATATCTATTTTGAATGTTTGATATCGTTAACTTTTATTTGTGCTCTATGACGGTGACAATTTCATATATTCATTGAATTTGTAAGCCCTGAATACCAGCGATTGGACCGAAGAATGAACTTTGATTGATTAAAACTTGTCATACAAATGAAACCCAAAAATAATGTATATAAGTATTTTATCAATTATTAGACGAAGATAAGATTAGTAAATCGACAAGTTCAACAATTTTTACAATCCAACAAATAATATGCAATCAATTTAGACGTTCTTCAAATAAATACCATTTAAAATTCATATAAGATTATCAGAATCAAATTATATAATTATATGCATTATATTCAAAATAACCTAATGATTATAATTAACAAAATATGATTTTTCAAAAACTTCTTATTGTATTAAATTTTTTATTCTAAATGTTTAAAGTTTTTAAACAAAATATTAACATTTTACGTTTTATTAATTGTTTACAGGATTATTGATATATTTGTTCTATGGTATCGGTCACAGTTTAGAAGGAAATAAGCAAAACATTCACCAAAATACAATTCAAATCAATTTGAGTTAGGTCCTTGAACATTTCTAAAATTACCCATAAGTTTGAATCAACAATCAACTTAATTGGATTTCTCATTTATTTTTAAAAATATGTGTTTGTAAAATGAATGACCTTTATTGTATAGGTACTTAACAATATTAATATTACTCGTATAATATTTTTGATAAACATATCCATCATAATCAACATCATTGTCCAAAAATATTGTTATATCAAAAAGTATTTTAGTTAAAGTAATATAAATGTCACGTATATTTGAATTCTTGATCCATTTCACGAAACGAAACTTCATTTTTTTAAATCACTTCATTATGTAGAAATTCAGAAATGTAGTATTATGAAACTTGTGTCATCATTTGTATGTACGAGTACGTATAACGTAAGATTAATACATATTATATTAATTATAAATAATACATAGTATGAATCCAGTATGTATTTTTGTTATGTAACTATAATAGTAACTAACTATACGGGTAATACATGGACATCACACTATTCACAATTCACACTCGGCCACTCAAATCAGATATTCAGATATACACAGTAATTACTTATTACTTACTAACATGATATATTATTATAATAACATAATAGATTAAATAAAGTAACATCATTGTGTATTAAAATTTAAAATGTATGTATAATATTATTGTTTTATACATATGTTATCGTAATAAACACCACCGAGGTCGATGATTTTTATCTCTAACTCAGTTCGATGTTTTGTGCCATGTCACAATGAATTTGTTTTTTATATTTACACTAAGCCAATAACATTGTAAAAGTAAAAAAATTAAAATTAAATATTGTTTTCTAGTACCTACTTTGAAATTATATTTTCTTTACGATGTTCATTATTTCAATAATAAAATTATGTTACATGGCGCATTAGATAGGCAACTTAAGTACACCTTCAAAGCAAGCAATAATTATAAATTTCCTATAATAATATTTAATGTTTCAAAGTTTTGGCTTATTTACGAACAGCGCCGGCGGGACGTTTTGCGGGATCCGGTGCAGATTTTTTTCATGGCACGTCATAGAACTTATTCGTTTGAATTTTTTTTCGATTTTTTTTTTAAATTTAAATTTGCTTTTTGTTAGAAAATAATTATAGCAAAGCGATTACAATATAATGATGTATCAAAACATCATAACAACATTTTCAATTTTATTTAATACTTATCTAAAAATATTTATAGGAATTCATGTGTGCATAATCAATTACATTTTTTCAGCAAATTATTCTGTACGTTGCAGGTCGCACGTATAAGAATTTTGATTTAGTTTTACTCTCATTCGTTTATTATAAATTATAATATTATATTCCGATTATCAGCTGATAAGATTCGTCGATCATTATCGTATACATATTTTGGTAAGTATTGAAGGCAGGAGCTACTTAAGAGCAATTCAATACACGAAGCTGTACACTTACGCAACTACTATCGTTCGACTACTGCAAACAAATGGAGAACAGCACGCGGGCGAACTACAAAAAAAAAAAATAATAATGATAAAAACAACGCTAATTCGGGTGTCGAAACGATTATTATTAAATAAACAACAAATTTCGATAACACGCACATTCGCGATATTCTGAGCATATGTATAACTTTTATGTAATACATTTTATATTTTATTGATATTATTTCAAACAGTAACAATAAGCATTTAAGTATAAAAACATTTAACTAACCAATTCGATCATTTCTTTTTACACAGATTACCGTCACAACACAATGATATAAGAACTCGATGAATAAGTAATCAATCAATATAATTATTATTATCATATTATAGTCCAATTTTAGCCATATATATTATATTTCCAATATAACAATTATTATGTATAGTGTATATAATTTGGAAATATAATATATATGACAAAAATTAGACTATAATATGAAAATAATAAAGGTATTGAGTGATAACTTAGACATTGAGTGCCTAAGTCACTGTGTAGGTATGACGGATAATAGGTGTAAAAAGAAATTAAACAATTGGTTAATTTAATATTGTTTGTGTTCTTCAACGAATTCTGTTTAATAATTTTGGCGATGTCCATCCTTCTTGTTCTCCAAGCAAATGGTCATAGCTGAAATTAAATAATGTTATGTATTTATTAATGAAAAAGATAGAAATTAATAAATATCGTAAATAATCATACCCATAAAAATAATAATTTAGGACCATAATGCTGATTTTTACCTTTGCCTCTTTTTTTGTTGGTGCTGTTAAGTATAAATTAATACCAAAAGTCATTGTAAGGGTAACATGCTAAATTTTATAACGAACTTCCTAAAAAATAGAACATTCCAAGTCAAAACATCAAACCAACTATCCGACACATTCACACAGGAAAATGGTGTACCACAAGGTTCCACACTTTCTGTTACACTATTTTTGGTGGCAATTAACAAAATTGACAAACAATGTAATCTTCCGATAAAATCCAACATATTTGCAGATGATGCTAACTTCTCCTGTAGAAGCAATAATATTAAAACAGTACAATATCATCTACAAGAAACAGCAAAACACCTAGAAAAATGGTCAGCAAAAATGGGCTTCAGCTTTTCAATAGAAAAATCAAACTGCATAACCTTTACTAGGAAATCAAATGTAGGGGAACTAAATATTAAAATGGAGAACAAAACTATACCCAACAAAAAATGCATAAAAATATTGGGTATCACATTCGATTCTAGGCTTACATGGCCACAACACATAAAATCCCTGAAAATATCTACAAACAAAGCACTTAGAATAATAAAACTATTATCACACACAAATTGGGGAAGTGAAACAGAATCATTGATCAAAATATGTAAAGCAACAATCCAAGCAAAACTCTATTACGGTTCGTTCCTTTATACCTCAACCAAAAACACATTAATAAAATTTATTAACTCGAATCACAACACAGGGATGCGAATGGCTATAGGGGCCTTCAAAAGCAGCCCAATTAAAAATATCTATAATATAGCGGGAGAACCTACGCCAAACCTAAAAAGAACTGAGTTGACATCCTATACGCTGCAAGACTAACTAGATTAACAAATAACCCAGCATCAACCAACCACATAACCCTTGAACTACAAAAAAACCAAAATTACACCAAGATCCCACAAATAATGAAAAAATAAAAAATAATCAGTATGGATCCATGGACAAGCTTATACAAAATAAACACAGAATTGAACACTCTACCTAAGGAAAACACACCTCCATATATTTATAAAAACTTTCTGAAAAATGTTCTCGAGAATCAAAATGAATTTCAAGAACTATACACCGATGCCTCCAAAAGTGATGAAGGAGTAGGAATAGCCATAATAAAAAACAATTCACAGACATCGTTCAAACATCAACATGCTCTATATATACAGCCGAAGCTCTTGCTATATTACTTGCCATGAAATACATTAACAAAAAGGAGAACCAAAAACAAATCATTCTAAGTGATTCGTTAAGCACACTTATTAGTGTACAAAATAAATTCAATCCTAGTGACATCGCAATTCAAATTCAAAATAGATTAGAAAAAGCAAACCAAAGAACAACAACATAATAATAATAATAACACATATAGGAATAACATAGGAACACATGGGAACACATGGGATACACATAGGAATAATCGGTAATGAAAAGGCAGATAAACAAGCAAAACTAGCTATCAGCTCACCGGACTCACAATACATTAACATTTCATCATACTCTGATATAAGAAAACAAATAAAACAGGACACCACCTTACTGTGGCAAAATATATGGACCACCCAAAACAACAAACTAAACGAGGTCAAACAAACGGTCAAACGATAGAGAAGAAACCCAAACATTAGTACCACAAACGAAAAAAAACTAAATAGGGCCAGAATCGGTCACACCAGACTAACCCATGAGTATCTAATGACAAAAAGTGACCCACCAATATGTCAATCATGTGGCACAATAATCACAATCAAACATATTTTTAAAGAATGCAGAATGTACATCAAACAAAAAGAGGATCTCAATATAAGCCATCAAATTGGAACAAGCCTAGGCCCAAATCCTGACAATGAAACCAACACCATTGAATTCTTCAAAACAACCAAATTACTCAAACTACTTTAGCCAACCTTTCAATTTATAAAATACCAAACAAATTATTTCTAATTATTTCTCTTGTACTTTTTTTTTATTTTTTTTTGTTTTTTCTCTTATTTCTTTGCTCTGTTCCTTATTATATGTATAATTAATTTATGTTTATAGTGATATGCTAATGGCCTAGTAGTCGAAGCAGAAATTGTATAAATTTCAATACCAATAAAAAAATTAAAAATTAAAAAATAATACCAATAATAACTGATTATTTTATAAACATTTTATCTGAGTTTACATTATATAAAATATTTAAAGGAATGAAAAAAAGTATTAAAATATTAGATGTTAATAGAAGTATGTTACAATATAAAAAATTACCTCGTGCAACAAAAGCTTTTTTATCTACCGTACTTACCGTATTAACGGCTTCATTTTGCTCTGGGCGCCAAATCTTAACGGCACAGCCTGGTTACATGCATTTAAATCATTCACCAAAGTATCTATTTTATCTAATTAAATTGAATTGTACATGCTGTTAATACCTTATAATAATCAATATTATATATTTAAAACTATGATACGGCACGCACGCTAAATGCGCTACTGTCTCGTAAAAATGAACTCGTTGGTATTTGGTAAATAATAATCCTTTTATTTCTGTGTAAATATAATATAATATACAAAAATGAGGAATCGGGGACCGATGGCGTAGCGGTCTTCGAAACCTTGAACAAACATGGGAACAACGTGTTTCAATATATAATAAATACTAGCTCGTAGTATGTACATAAATTGGGTGGGGAACGAGTTCTGATCACGTCGGGGCCGCTTATGAAAGTGGCATCTGGCCGTGAGTCTCATTCTGATAAGTGTGACCTAATCAATATAGAGGTTGTCCTGAAAAGGACAATTTCGGTTCCACGGAGACTAGTCCTAATCGGCGTGGGGTATTCGTCGGTTGGTCATTGAGTCGACTTCAGGGTTGTGTGTCGCTGGTGTGCAACTGGTTAGGTTAGGTTAGGTTAGGTCGTCTATAGTCTATTACATTTTTATAATTTTTATAAATTATATTTTTTTTTACACGAAATATATCCTCTGTGACATAGGCCATTGGGTGACAAAATTTAAATTATATTGGGTTGTATTTACATTGAAAACTATATTATTTTGCAGTGTTCATATTTTATTTTGAAGATCTGCCTAATAACTTAATTTATTATACTACTGTTATTAAATTGACTGCAATTCAAGTTTTGTTCTACACAATTTACTTAATCATATTAAATTTTTGCACATGCCATGATTTTTTTATCAAAATGTGCTCAGGTGTCTTCTTTGACATTTCATATATTTCCATTAGATCAATTTTGATTTTTAACAGTTTCAATCGTATCAAAACCTATGCCATTTTGAGAATTTTTTACAATAGTTAATTATTAAATATTCGATTTTTAAGTGTTATTAGTCAAACATCGTTAAATGTATTTTGTTCTTTCTGAATTTTTTATCAAATCGCATACGTAGAAATATAGAATTTACCATTGCACCGTGCTGACTGTAATTTTATTTAGGTACCTACCTCCATATATCCGTTCGGCGATAATATTAAATTATTTATAAATTAATAATACTTATGTTATAATATACCGGGTGATTCTTTTATCATTGAACAATCATTATTTCAAAAATTACTAATGTTTTTGAAAATATTTTTTTACATAGTTTCAAGTTGTTCAAAAACCAACGTTTTTATTAAAAACAATTTATTTTAAAATATTTTTTATCCTTATCATTTTTTTACTTTTTTGAATGACAACATAGAGTTTTAATTTCATATTCCAAAGCAGAATATTTTTCTAAGTATTTTGATTCATAAAAATTGAATTTAGGACGAGTAGTTTACCCAACAAAATGTTTGTCCACTACTCCGCTTGTCTAAACTTTAAATACTTATAACTCATAAACTACTCGTCCTAAATTCGATTTTTATGTATCAAAATACTTAGAAAAATATTCTACTTTAGAATATGAAATTAAAACTCTATGTTGTCATTCAAAAAAGTAAAACACTTAAAAAATGATAAGGATAAAAAATATTTAAAAATAATTTTTTGTTATAAGAACGTTGATTTTTGAACAACTTGAAACTATGTAAAATAATATTTTCTAAAACATTAATAATTTTTGAAATAATGAGTGTTCAATGATAAAAGAATCACCCGGTATAACACTTGTAGGATTTCAAACTTTAATACAATTATAAACGTACATTTCGCCAGCCCCCCCAAGTACGATTAGAGAAATGTTCCCCAGCCCCCTTATATATTTTTGAATTTACGGTTAAACCAGTATCGCACAAATTCTGAAATTAGTCACACAAAATCACACTAATGGCACACTAAGTTTAGCGAAAAAAAAAATTCAAAAATCATACTGGTTGGTGGGAGGGGGGGGGGGCTGGCGAAATGTACGTCAATTCTCAATTATAATATTTTTTACTGTATAATAAATCTAATATATTATTATTAAAATTACTGGATACTACCGTCAACCAATTACCAACACTACATTCTACAATATCTACTTCTAGGCCTATGTCGCCTAGGGCAGCGGTCGCCAACCGGTGGTCCGTGGACCACTGATGGTCGCGTGAAAATTTAGGTGGTCCGCGGAAAAATTTGAACTTAACTTGCAATATTATTTTATTAGCCAAAATTGCACGAAATTCTTTAAAACAAACTGGAACAAATATCACATTCAAATTTAATTAAAACTTAAAACTTTAATCATAAATAAAAATAAAACATTTTTTATTATTTTACATAATATGTATATTTTTTATAATATTTTGGTGCAAAATTTATTAGTAGTAGTACGGTATTTATGTAAAAAAACTATTTTAAGATATAGATGGTCCGTAGAATTTAGAAGTTTCAGTGGTCCGCAAGGTCCAAAAGGTTGGCGACCGCTGGCCTAGGGTATATTTCGTTTAGCAAAAAAAAATAAAAATAAATATCTACTCACATAATTCACAAAAGTGTGTGTAAAATAGATCGTTAAGTGAGAAATTTTTTTAAAGTATTTCATTTTTCAATATTTAATATTTTGACTATACATTTTATTTTTATCAGAAATTGTTCTATTATCTTTATATACAGGGTGTCCCGTGAAGATTTACCCATTGCGATATCTCCCGAAATAATGGTAATATCGAAATTCTGGTTTTATAATAAGACTCACAGGGATAAGAACTGCTACAATTATTTCATATTTTAATGTTTTGGCAAAAAATTTAAAAAAATATATTTTTTTATTTAATTATTTCCAAAAAAATTGACTTGGCAATTTTGTAGAATTTATTTTTCTGAAAATATTGACGTTTCAAAATTTTAATTTCCTGATTTTTAATATTTTTTTTAGTTTCGAGAAAAATTGCAAATTATTTAACACCGTAATGTCATCAAACATGTGACCCACCGCGCCGCGCGCATTCCCATACGGCCGGCCGAATATTTTCAGTGTTCCTACAATAGTTATAAATTTATAATCATATTTTATTTCATCAAAACAAGAAAAAATATTAAAAATCAGGAAATTAATAAAAATAAAATTTTGAAACGTCAATATTTTCAGAAAAATAAACTCTACAAAATGGCCATCTTTAATTTTTTTTGAAATAATCAAATAAAAAAATATATTTTTAACTTTTTTACCAAAACATTAAAATATGAAATGATTGTAGTTCTTATCCCTGTTAGTCTTATTACAAAACCAGAATTTCGATATCACCATTGTTTCGGGAGATATCGCAATGGGTAAATCCTCACGGGGCAACCTGTATACAAATTGGAAACGCCGATCGTCTGCAGGCGTGCGTGAGCGGATTAACAAAATTTGCACCACACAGACGATCGGGCGAGAATAGAAACTTCAACGAGTAATAATTAGTTGACAGAAATGCGAATACGAAATCGATGCACGAAAAGGCTGCGTCGATCCAAACGAAAAAGGCGAGGTCGGTAGCGAAAGAGAAAGAGCCTACGCGCAAACTGCAGCAGGTGCAGCGTCGGTCGGTAACGAATATACAACGACAAACAGGACGGTGCGAAATTCGGTTGGACGTCGACGGATTGGACTGCGTGTACGCGTGATGGCCGGTAAGTGGATGCTCTCATGCGATTAATGCGATGCTGATAGATTGGGTCGATCGATGGAAATCCGGCCACGCCGCGCGTGATGCTCTCATGCGAATAATGCGATGCTGATGGATTGGGTCGATCGATGGAAATCCGGCCGCGCCGCGCGTGAGTTCGAGTTACACTTATTGAATATAACGTCTTCCCCCCGGCGTACGACGAGTACGGCGCTCGTAACGTGGTTGGACCGGTGGTCGGACCGCGTCGATCTGGACAAACACGTCATGACTGACCTCTGGTCCTGCAGATTCGGCGGACACAAACGCAGTGCGTTGCGTATCTGAGCTATCTCATGGAGTCTCGCTATACTCAGCTATCAGCTCGGGCGGTCGTGGTTCGGGTTGAGCGGGGTGAAAGTACTCGCCCGAGAGTCTGAGCGCGATGGTGCCCTATACACCAACACGGCTGAAGCTTGTTCGACGTCGGCCGCTTTGACTTTGTTGCGCAGCGCGAGTAGTACGATAAGCAGCTTGGCCGACCTGCACTGCAGCGGTGATTCGTGCGTGCAGGCGTGCAGTGAAAACGCACTATCATCCCGTTGGCCAGAGTGTGATACGCCGTGTTCAAATGCGCCGGATGATGCTGAAAAGGTGCTCATCAAATTGCAGATTTCAATAGATCCTACTCGAACCGTCGGCCTCGGTCGGTGATGGCGATGACGTCGGGCACGCCGAACCGTTCCATCCAGTTCGTTATTGTTAAGATCTGCGAGACTGCGTAGCCCGACATATTCTTGACCGTGGCTGACGTTCTGTTTGAGCACGGCATCCACGGCGATATCTGTCACGGAGTCGTCGGCGCTTCGTCGTAGCGCGGCACGCGGGCTCAGGCTCGATCATCGGCGAGCAGTCGTCGAAACCTCGAAACTGATGGCTTGCGCGGTCGCCGTCCACTTCAGTTGTAGTGTGGACCGTCCTGTTTATTATTTATACTAGTTGGATCCCAGATTTTTAAAGTTACTATACTAGTTATGTCCCGGATTTTTATAGGTACTATACTAGTTGGGTCTCGAATTATTTTAGGTATTCCACTAGTTCCTTAATATTTTTTGGTAAGTACTACACTATACTAACATTTGCATTCCCATTTTAATAGACTATCTATGATCTATTTATACCACAGGTATAGTTTAAAAGATTTTTTACAGTTTTTTTTTTAAATATTAAAATATATAATAAAAAATTGCAGGAATCGATTTGATTTTGTAAAATTTTTACCAACACACATGTGATTTTTCAAAAAATATTATTTTATTTGTATTTATATTATATAATTGTTTTAATATTATTAATATTTTTTCGCTTACACCTATATGGCTATATTTAATTAATATTAATATTATATAATATGTATTTTTATACTTGGTTTATAATATTTTAAATATTTTTACCAACACAAAAATTCTCATAACTTATATTTTAATGGAAAAGAAAAAACAAAAAAAAAAAAACCGTAAAAAACATTTTTAACCATACCTGTGGTCTAAATAGATTATAGATAGTCTGTTAAAATGGGAAGAAAAATGTTAATAAAGTGTAGTACTTACCAAAAAATATTCAAGAACTAATGTTGTAGTTAAGATAATTCAGGACCGAACTAGTGTAGCAATTTTAAATTTGGGACCCAACTAGGATGCAGCCGTTATAGTATAGGTACCTATAATGAAATATAATGTCCACGCACAATCGCTTAAATAATTAAGATAATAAATTTGTCTACAATCTAAGATAAGTTATACTGTGCATTGCTTAACATAGTACCTATATTAGTGACTGATAGTTATTATATGGATTATCAAGTATGTATTATTTTTAGGTCGCACCACGTACAACGTTTTTGCGTGAACATGCTTACCACCCAAAACTAGTTCACTGCTCCTCGGTAACATTTCACCGGCCACTGGAGGGCGATATTGCCCCCGTTGAGAACCACTGGTTTAGCGGCATAAGTGCAGTAAATGTATTTAATATTTAAAAGTATTTACCAAGATTTTATTCAGAACTTCAGAAGACAATGTGAGATGCAAACTACTTATTGTTGTCGTTCCTAATCGGAACAAGACGAAAAGAGTTCATCGGAAACTATATTTGATCGACATTCAGACATCCAGTTGTAATGCTCTCATCAAAATTTCGTTGGTACGTAATTATTAGTATTATCACATAACACTGTACTAATTATGGCAATTAAAATGTATGTAAATTATTAATTTAAGAGATGTCACATAACCTATTTAGACATTCAAAGTTTTTCATTTTAGATTCTGAATGTATCGATATTAAAACGCGTGTTTTTGTTTTTTACTATTATTATTAATTATTAGAAGAAAATAGAGCAGACATTGTGTTAGAAATTTTGAAAGCTTCATTATATTGTTTCCATATTATTTATTAATTTGTTAGTTATGTTATTTTTATATACCTATTGAAAGATAAGACTTAAAATAACATTACAACGTATTATTTTTTTATTATTAAAAAAAAAAAAAAGTATAAATATTAATAAAATATAGAGATTGATGCGGTATTGGAATTTCCACCTAGTTCGGTTCCGAAAATTGACTGATACCAGGAACTGATCGAGAAGAATTGAGGAGGTATTTTTTAATGTCGAATGACACTTATTAGTTTTTACATTGAAAAAAACAAAGAATAAAATTAATTGAGAAAAACAAAAACTTCAAAACCAATAACATTTACTTGTTATTCATTAATTCCTCACTACTAATCATTGTGGTTGGGGACGTTTAATTTACACCTTTGTATTTTTACTATTTTAAAGATATTTAAATGCACTCTAAGTCTAAGGTCGTATACTTTAAGCTGCACAGCTTCGTTTCTTATATACGATAATTTATCATTAAACTCAAATTCAACATATTAATATAGGATATATTAGTGCATTCCCTAACGCGTCTTTTATGAATAACAGTTTTTAATATGTTTAATTGAAATCAATTTTATCGGAAATAATTCCAATTTCAATAAGTGATAGATTCTTAAATGGATAATGAATTCCCATTTTATAATTTGTAGCTTAAAGTTTGGAAAATGTATATTTGTATTTAATAATAGTTTATATTACATATTTTATTATAATCGTTACACAATGTTCTCGTGCTTATTTAGTTACTTAACGCATTTTAATATTATTTAGTACACATTTTAAAAATGATTAGTATATCAATACCATTTTAACAATAGTATCACTGTAGCCTCTACATACTTTAAAATTAAAAAAATACTTATGATATATTATATGCATATATAATTAATAATATATTGAAAATAAAAAAATAGTTTATATTTACAATCTATTTTACAATAACAATATTCGCATAATATTAATACACTTCATTAATCTTACCTCTACTGAAAATTACAAATAAAAATACACGGTTGGGAGATACAATTAGGCCTTATTAACATTTGTGAAATAATCCAGATGGCAGACCACAAGTTTGTAATCGATTGGTATTTTAATAGCAGTGTAACAAAAATTTAAAACATCTTAAACACCTATATTTAGTCTACTTATACACAACAGTAAACAAATGATAAAAATAAAAACAGAAAAGTAAACTAGTAAATGCCATTTACCGTTGTTGTGATAAATAAAATCGAAATTATTTTTTGAATCTTACGCGTGGTTGAGAAAATGCGCAATTAAATTACACTATACAGCAGGTTGACGGTTTACGTCTCACTTGACTAGAAGTCTCTTGCGATCGAGTTAAAAACATATTGTATGTTTGTTCAATGAATATAATCACGGTTAAATATATCATACATACATTTAAAAAAATACAATATATAATCGAGTTAGTTGATTATCGGATATTTTTTATCTGCGTAGAAATAGTATAATTATACCTCCACATTTATTACATACGGTAGTAATTTTATGTTATTAAGTCTTGATTACGTACGGTATTCAGTCTTGATTCATACCATTCAATTCTTTTCTAGATTTCCACCCGTGGTTTAAATTCAAACAAAAGCATACGCAATAATATATAACGTCAAAACAAAACTAGTATTTTACAAACAATTAAATAATAATTAAAATCCATAACACAATAATTTGTTTCCACTAAAATTATTTACAATATCTATTTCAAATCGGTAATTATTATCATTATTAATAATAGTAGGTGCCTACCTAATAATTATAACAGTGATAAAAATAAATAATGTTATAATATTATGTACTCGTTATTATCATTTATGTGAAAATCCACAGGACGTCACGTCAAGTCACATTACAATAATATTGTAATACAATATATAATAATTAGTAGTCATGGAAAATACTGATGCGGCTCTCCGTCCCGAGATCTCTGAAAACTTGGCTAACTGGACCTGGTGGGGATGTGGGGGGGGGGAGTAGCACGCGTACTCAGATACCGCACTGTTGGTACTGGCCGGTACAATGAAACATCCGACGTCGTCGTCGTGCGAGTAAACAAACGCGAAATCACAGGGCGAAATTAACCAGGACGTTTTCGTCGAATGACTCCTGACTGGTAGGCGGCGTGTCCAGCTGCGGCAGCCCGAAGTCCACGTACTCCTGGTTGGCCGTCACCGACAGTATCTGATCGAGACTCTCCACCAGTTCGTCGAACATGGGTCTCTCGTTTGGATGGTAACTCCAGCAGTCCCGCATTATCATATATCTGTGGAAGGGACGAGTGACAACTGAGTTAGTATACCGATATTTATTCCTAATAATAACTTATTTGATGTAACTCTCTACCGCGAAATAACTCTATATCTGTGTCTCTACCTCCTTCCTACGCCACATAAGCATTGCTAACGGGTGGCAGGTATTTATTGTGACAAAAAAAACAACATATTATATAGGTACTTTTCGTATTTTATATTTAGTACTAAAAAATACCTAATATTATCGTTAGAGACTGCAAATAATTATTTATATAATTTAGTTTATTAATACCTACATTTTAAGAACCAATCGATAAGTACTATAATACCATATAAATATTTTATGTTATTTAAGTATGATTTTTTGACAATAGGTACCTATGTAATAGTTATGGACATAAAAAGTGAAGTGTTGTTTTTGAAATGAAATTCTAAATAAAAGATTTTATTATTGCAGAATAGAATTAGTATAATATGCCTATTGTTAATTTTTATTACACGGTTAATGTATTGATAACATAAACATTTAGCTCTACTGATGTTTTTGAATGAAACAAAAAAAAAATCACTGTAATAAAGAAATCTTTTTAACCCAAAACCAATGGTATTTCGTCAAATTAAAAACAATAACTTAAGAATAATTTAATTACCAAAAATGGTAACTTTCCCAAAACAGAACTTATGCTTATGTATGAGGGAAGGCGAAGAGCGGAAATTGTAACAGACAAAAATATCAATATTATCTTTTTAAAAATTTGATACCAATATCGTTTTAGATATTATATTATATTATTCGTTGATCTTAGGTTTCAGTGATTGAACTTTTTATTTGATGATCTCATCAAATTGGTTTGGCAACGAATTAAATGTGTGCTAATTCAGCGATTTAAATACTTATTATGATAAAAGAAGGTATATGTACAAACTCACATTTCCAAGGAACAGCAAGACGGTTTCTCCATACGATGTCCGCTCTGTAGCAGATTAAATAACTGCTCCATGTTAGGTACGGAAGGATAAGGCGTGCCTCCTAAGGTCATAATTTCCCACAACAGCACTCCGTAAGACCATCTACATTTTTGGATACAATTTTGATTACATTATCATTTATAATTTTATCAACCATCATATAATTAGCAACTTAAAATAACAATCTATAATATTGTAAACAATGTGCATAGTCCTACAACGGTATAATTTCGAGTTAATTACTCGACAACTTCTCCGTCGTAATTTATGAACTGTTTAGAATAGCAGATATCCATTATATATAAATAGGTACAATAATCATAGCTATACTATACTACCATAGTACCATAGTAATATATCTGTTGACTGTACTAACATTTATTATATTTTATTTAGACACCGAAGTATGCGGTACACAAAAAAATATATTTATTACGTAGGTAAGTATGTAAGATGTTAACACATTATTATTATTATTATACATGTAACATATTATTATGCTATTGGATTATTATTATTATTATTTTGAAAAATTAAATCAAAGTTTTTCAAAAAAAATGTATAATATATTGAAACATTATATTGATATAACCCTTTTTAATGTTTTCGTATATCTATGTAACAGATTTTTATTTTGTAACACAGAGGGCGAAATCAATTTTCTTATTTTTAACAGAATCATTGCAGGAATAATAACGGGTTCTATTTTTAATGATATGAAAATGTCTTTGTCAAATATCAATTTTTTATCAAACATAATTTTTTCTTACACATCAGACTGATTTGTGTACACCCTATGGAACAAAGCTTCTGGTGCCATCCATTTCACCGGGAGTCTACCATCGGTAGTTTTTCTGTAATACTCTTGATTTTGAATGTCTCTAGCTAAGCCAAAGTCTGCAATTTTCATTACAAAGTCTTCGCTAACCAAGACATTTCTGGCTGCCAAATCTCTATGAATACACTAAATGACAAATAACAAAATACTTGAGGTAAGATAACATGGAATAATATATTCTACAAATAATCAGTTTATTTCAAATAATTATGTAAATTTATTTTTGTTTTTTTTTTATAATATTTCAAGGTTTTTTAACTTAAGACTATATTATTATTATATATATTTTATTACCAACTGTTGGTTAAAAAAGTAACTTACCTTTCTGGAAGCCAAATACTCCATTCCTCTAGCAACTTGATACGCAAACGATACTAAATCCTTTTGCGTTAAGGTGTCTTTGAGATTAGATCCGATAGCCGGTTCGTAGCCTGAAGATGGCCTGTGTTGTCTCAAGAAATCTCTTAGGTTACCATGTAAGGCAAATTCGACTAACACGTACAAAGGTCCGTCTTGTGTACAACAACCCAATAGATTTATTATGTTCACGTGTTTACCGATCATCTTCATCATTTCCATTTCCGACACTAAATCCATCATTTCGGTATCAGTGTGTCCGTCTGCATAAACCATAAATTAATTTAGTTAAGTAAAAGTTGTGTGTTTTAAATAATATCGGAACCGCCAAATAAGGCATTTTAAAAAGATGATAATTAGTAATTACCTTTCAACATTTTTACCGCCACCGTGTTCGTCACGTTTTCACACAAAATTCCATCGGCTTCACCCCGTAATACTTTACCGAATGCGCCTTCACCGAGAGTTTTACCTAGAGTTAGATTGTCTCTTGAAAATTCCCAACATGGGTCGAGAGGCAGTTCGTATTCGGACATGCACGCCTGGTCTAATTTTGTGTATTTACTTTTTTGTTTTTCAATTTTAACAACTGGCATCAACTGAAATATAAAATTAATTCGATATTCTCAAATAATATGTATTTTCAAAAAAGAAAACTTGTTTGTACATATATTGGTACTTAAAGTTGTAAATATAAAATTCAACTCACCAATGGTTCACTGGCATCGGCCATCTGTTGCTTTTCGATGATTATTTTCTTAGTCCATTGAGTTATCATTGCGTTTCTAGCCGATTCTCTAGCCACCAACTCCTTCAATTTTTCCCTCTTTCTCTGACTGCATACCAGCATTATGATGCACACAAAAATTACCAATACGAAGCTAATTCCCAGAGCGGCTAATTGGTACGTTTGCAATTGAAAAGCTTTGATTTTTATCGGATCTTCCAACTCTAAAATATTTTTATGACATTAAATTATGAATGGTGAACCTGCAGTGTACCTATTTTATGTTGTATTTTGATTTTTTTTCCCCGATCACTTACCGTCAACCACTTTCAAATAAGCACTAGCGTAGCTTATGCCCAAACTGTTGCCGGCCACGCATGTATACCATCCTTCGTCCAAATGCGTCACGTTGGACAGTTGCAATAATTCCGGATTGCCTTCGCTGGGAGCTCCATTCTACAATAGACGCGATTCATTTACACACTTATTATAACTTATATGTTATATTCTTTAAAAAATATAATTGGAAATTATGTCTCAAAGACCCAGCAATAATAGTGAACAAAAACCACCCATCATTAATGCGAACCATTACTTCAATAATAAGATTAAGTAAGCGTATAAAGCGTGTTAGTTGTAACCGAAAAGCTCAATTTTGTTGTTTCCCAAGCGTACCTTGACCTTCACCATAGATGTTAGGTTTAAGTTTTCAGTACTCTCCACCGTGATTTCCCCAATATACCATCCGATGTACGGATGCAAATCCGACAACACCTTGCACGCCAAAACACCAGAACCACCCAACACCAAAGTAAGGTTGTGAGGCGCTTCCGTAAACACCGGACGATGGTGTAACCGTTCTAAAATAATAAAAACAAAATACAGGTAAAAACGCATAAGACAATTTTGTGCACGTGGCCCGTTTTACACGATCATTATAATAATATTATAATGTAGCTTCCATCCCCAAAAATCAAAATACAATATGCACCAATGTGTAGGTATATACAATATAAATATATAATAATATAATATGCATTTATTTATATGTATACAATTAATATAATAATAAATAAGCTCCAAAACCACCCGCAAACATCACCATAGCATGCCACCGACTTCCAAAAAAAGTTTGGCTTCGCTACCTGTATGAGATTGCCGTTTTCTAGATTTTCTTCATTGACGTTCCCGACACTAGCGTTATGATAGAACCATCGCATGTACGGTTCGAGATCGGCCAACGGAGTACATTCAAACGATACGTTAGTGTATACCAACGTGGTGACGTTATGAGGCTGCCCTTCTTTAATGTAGGGCTTATGCGGAAATCTTTCTGTTTTTATTTTGGGGTTTATTTCGTAAAATTAATTTCAATGTTTTGTTTTTTTTTTCAAAATCAGTTTAATTATATAATTATGTTGTCAATTCTAACAAACGATACGATAATCGCTATGCTTACCTATTATTTCTACCTTATACGTGAAATCTATGCATCCGTTGTCGTTGCTCACTTTGCACGTGTAATTACCAGAATCTGTTGTTACCAAATCTTCCAGTATGATAGCCCATTGCGTATACCGGGCTATGCCCAGTTGGCGTTGAGGGGGCGTGACTCCATCTTTGTACCATGTTACATTCGGTAAAGGATTGCCTGTACAAACAATGAGATTTACAATTATTATTGAACGATCGACATTATACAAATATACAACAATAATTTAAAGTACCTATTTAATGTACACCGTACATTTTAAACACAATAATGTTACGTTTAATTCAGATTAAATAATTTAATACGGGACGAATTTCATTTTTTAACTCCCAGCAATCTCGTTAGTTTAAAAAACTTGACATTTACCTTCAGCTACACATTTTAATTTCAACATGTTTCCAGCGGGCTTCGCGATCACTCTATGCATGCTATCAAGTTTTGTAAATTTAGGAGGAGTGGAATTTTCTGTTGCATTGAAAAAGCCGATTTTTCTTGAATTGTCTATAATTTCTCCATCTTCTACTTCGATCCCAGAGTCTTGGTCATTTGCATCGTTACCTAAAATTAAAATAGAAAAATTTCAATGATTTTACGATCATTTAAGTGACAGAAATATGATTCTTCATACCCAAACTTTTGTCCACCTCTAGTTTAGCGCCAGTCATTACGCGCGTTTTTGAACCGTTTGTATAACAGACATACCATCCAACGTCATCGATAGTGACACTTTCGAGTATCAACACACCATTAAACAACTTCACCTGTAAAAAATTGTTTTTATTTTATTTTTAATTTCTTCAAATTAAGTCATTTCTATTATCTTTGAACACAAATTGTTTATAAAAAAAGTTAACGTATTTTAGGATTTTAGAATGATTGTAATTATAAATCAATACTTATTTCCAAAATAAATTTAAGAATATATACTTTATTCATGTTAAATAATTAATTAAGATTAGTAAAACGTTTCAATAATATAGTAATAAAAATCTCACGTTGTGACTGTTGACCATCTTTGTAGACAATAAAAGGTCCTCGGTCTCTATGTCCCGTGGATTTGTACCGTTCAAAAAGTACCAGTCGACTTTTGTGTGAAGTTGATCAAAAGTCTTGCAAGAAAACCGAGCTGTATCGCCAGGCTTCAAAGTCAAATTGTGTGGATATTCGACCAAGAGAGGCAATTTGTTTTGATTTTCTGTAAATTAATCATACATTCGCGCCCGTTAAGTAAAATCGGAAAAAAAACTGACACAATTAATTAATAATAATTGTGATCATCGTTTGTCATACCGTAGACATCCACATTGAATTTATGCTGAATAGAACCGAAATCGTTTTTCACCACACAAGTGTAATTTCCAGCATCTGACAATTTTACTTGACTCAAAGTGTAATTATTAACGTCTGCACTCCCTTCGACGAGTAATGAATCATTCTTATACCAATAAAACACTACATCAGATGTACCTGCAATTTAATAGTATATAAATCATTAATTTTAAACTCCAAATGACACAACACAATATAATATAATACGAGTATATACGTTTCTCTAACCTCTATATGTATAAAAAACGTATGTTAAAATGATTTTCGTATATATTTCTGAGGGACAAAGCACAAAACAATAATTATTATAAGTACATATTAAACTGTGTTAATATTGTCGACATATACAAAGCGTAGAGAAGGAACGATACACATGTACGATAAATATATTGTATACATATAGATGTGGTTGTTTGTGTTGTAGCTAAAAGAAAATATACGAATTTCTTACTCTCAAAGGGACAACTCAGAGTTAGAACGTCGTTCACTAATAACGCCACGTTGTTATCCATGAAAAATCTGTTGATAAATTTCGGTTTGGCTCCGTCCTTACGGTGTGAAAGGCTAAGAGGCGCTGTCATTTTCAATGATTTTCCATTGCCGGTAACTTCCGACCTTTTATACGTTATCAACGTAAAATTACGCCATTTGGAAAATATTCCGTTCTCGGTGAAACCGCTGATCAAACAAGAATAACGTCCGTGATCGGAGTGCTTCACGTTCTTGAAACGCAACCTATATATGGAATCGGCGAAGACAACAGAGCAATAAGTAATAATTGTTTTACGTAAATTATTATTAAAAAATTGTGTACCATTGCAATTTTTTTGACAGTATGCTCGACGAGTCAAACGGAGTTTCGTCGTCTGTCTCTTTGGTCCATTGGACTTTGGAGATCTTAATGGCTTCTGAATAATCGCATTTTATGTTCAAACGGTCACCTTCCACAGCCGGAACAGTACTCACCTCGTCTAAAATAAAAACAATACGATTTAACATAGACAAATATTAATATGTACATACTTTGTAGACTGTAACCGGTGCCGTCTAATTACAAAGTAATTATTAATAATTCCAATCAATTATATTAATGTAATGAGCTCATATATACTTATACACAATCTGTACATACATATCCACGAGTATTTTAATTCTAAATTCATTTTTCATTTTTCATAATAAATAATAATATAATATTGCTAGGTAGGTAGTATATTCATTATTTATTACTTGATGTTATAATATTATTTTACTATCAATTTATTATAAAAATTGTAAAACATACATATTATTATATTAATAATATAATATATTATTATGTGACTATAAGATTATTATTCTACGATTTTATGTGGATACATATTGTATATATTTTTATCCACATAAATATTGTAGAAGTCCATGTTTTGAAAAACAAGGTTTAAACTTACAGACATTCAAACGTGATAATTCTATATTTAAACACGCGTGCAGTCGCAGGGCACTGGGTTGTGTAAAATATACTGAACAAACATGGTTAATAAAACGAACGCTCCGAGCGAATAAAAACTTATTTTTACGAGCGTATTATAATAATATTTCTATACACCTTAATTATGAAAAATGAAACTAACGCCGAAAATTTGAACGATACGTATCATACAAAGATATTGTGGTAATTAGTTGTCCTGAGACATTTTCGTGTCAGGCGCGATATTTTTAAAAACCTTAAAAAAATATGGACTAACCTTTAAAAAAAAAATTAAAAAATGTATAGCATGCTTATATTATTGCTAGTATATAACATTATCCAAGGAAAATTGAAAAATCATGAAAATATGTTTGATTTGCAATTCTATTATGGTGATAAATAAAGCGTTACTCAAAATCGGTTGAAAAAAATTAAAGTTGTGTCCAGTCCAAAAACATTCTACGTTAGAAATCCAAACTAATCCCCTTCAAGACCTCTCTAGTTTTAATTCGTAATTGTATTTTTTTTTAATTTTTAAAAATACAGTAAATAAAGAAAACTATATATACATATAGTATGTGTGATAATGATATAAGTAAACGAAATATTGTTATGATCATAGCATTATGGTTCTAGCTTCGGTCGAGATGATAATTAATGTACATATAACATAATATTATGTATTGTTAGATGATGTACTGATGTAATATTATTACGGAAATACTCGACGTCTGAGTTAAATACGATTTTTATTTTTTATTACTATTCGACATCCAATATCGAAACGTATTTTTAAACTGCGACCCTCCCGCAATTCCAAAAACACTCGAGTTTCTTTGCGACGTGTTCCGAGAAATTTTTTTTAAAAAAACACCGTAAAAAAATCAAACGGTCGCGCACAGCAATATCCCGTACCCGTTTCTGGACACGTTCCAAAGGTCATCATGGACGACTAACCTTTGTCGTTCGGATATTTTTACACGGAACGCAAACACGCAACCGTGTATATATTGCAATCCACATTTTTAATGATTTAATATTTGTCGTCGTGTGAGTGTGTGTGCGGTGTAGAGAAAAGTGTACGTGAGGCGATTATTGGTACTATTATTGTCTTTGGCCGATTTACGAATCCACCGACCGACGGTCGTTTTGTTTCGAATTCGGTCCGTTGCAAAACTGTACAGTCGTATACGCAATAATATAATATTATTTAATATTATGTATTATGTATATATAGTATTGTTGTAAGCCAAAAACGACCACTGTATTAATATGATGATCTATCGTCCGCCGTTGCCAACGAACAACGCGAATCGGCGCCCAGTTTAGATCGCAGTAAAATAATTATTTTAATAACAGATATACTACGGATATTAGACGCCATACATATGCGATATAGATATATAGTTTATATACCCTAGCGCGTCTGAAACTTGTCTCCGTCTGTGGTCTGTGATGTTAATGAATCATACACATGTTAAATGTGTGTGTGTGTGTGTTTCCTCAAAATGTACTGTGACTAATACACCCTTTTATTTCATATTCAAATCCGCCTGGCCGTTAATACTACAAAATATAATCTATACGAATTCGTTCAAATCGTGAGCAGTTACATTTATTTTTGTTTTTCAAAGACAGAGTTTAAATTTAATTTCTGCGCGTATAATAATAACTTGAAAAACATTTCAACTATACACAGTAGTACAGACAATTTCCAATTAAATGTCCGTTTAAAATAACGTTACGTATAAACGAACTGTATGTTTTTTCAGAATAAAAAACGATATCGACCGAAGATGTAAGATTGCGCGTAATTTTAATGACCCGATTATGTATTTAACGCTTTGTATAGCCTATACAGTATAGGTGCCTATTATACCTTCTAATATAATGTTCTTCGAATGGGCTGGTAGGCACAATCCTTCGACTAGGAAGACGATTCCCACAACTAACGTTGGCAATATTCTCACCGGAATCCGACGGTTGATCATTTTTCAATTTTCTGAAATAAAAAAAAACATTGATTTAGCATAACAATAATAATAATAATATCATATCGAAAGCAAAATAAAATATCGTTAGGAACATTAGGAACATTAAGTATAGAACTTAAACTAATTAATGCTATAACATTACAATATCGTAACATATAATATATTAATGTAATAATATTCCGTTTCATTCCTACTGTAAGATTATGCATTTTTTACGTTTATTTCAGACTCGAGATGATGCGCGGCGACCACTTGAGTTCAAGTATTTTATTAGGGACTTTGCGTTCGGTCAGATTGGTTTCTTCCGTTCGTCCCTGCTTTTATCTCAATTTACATGCGCGGCACTAAATACACTCTCAATCATTATTGTCTCCTCCGCATACGAAACGGGGCCAGGCGAGAGGCATCGAGACGTCGTCGTTATCTCTGTCCGTTAATAAAACCACCATTAAACGATTAGGAGCGGCCTAGCCGAGCACTTCAACGTGTGTTTTACAAGAACGAAGACGCAGTGTACGGTATGTGTAATATTATGATACACGAGTTCTGGTAATTGAGTAAAAATAAAAACAAAAATAAAAACATGTATACCCACGAATATATAGAGGTATATCTAGTTAAAATGTATAATAAAATAACGGCTTCCCTATAATAATAATACTACACTGCAGCATAACGGGTGATCCATTCACTGTAATAAGGCACTCATCGTTATTTAAAAAAAACCGTCAACATTTTAGAACATTTTTATATTTTTCCCAAAATCAATGTGTTTGGTAACCATTTAAAATTATGTAAAATAAATGTTTTTAAAAACTTTAATGATTTCTGAAATGCCTTGCGTTAAATGCATCATTATTTATTATGCAATATATTATATGATGTATTACGCGTCCAGAGCCCTTCCTACTACAAGAGGGGGGAGGGCGTTGGATCTGGGCACTGGAGGACAGGAATTCTGGCTATTTTGAGTGCCCGTCGAAATTGATTTTTAATTTTTGAAATTTTATAATTCTGATAGAAATACTTAGTATATATTAAATAATGTTTTATAGTGCCCGCAAATACATTTTAATACAGGGTCTCAAAATTTGATGTGGGGACTTGAATTTAAGTCATACTATTATAGAAAACACACAGCCTTCGTAACTTAATATATAATAATATAAAAACGACGTAATGTTAAGGATTATTTGCATATAACCAAAGCAGCTGTATTATAATAAAGCTATTTTTATTTTTATCGTTTCGTTTATCTATTCGGTCAAGAAATGTGTTAAACACGATCGTACAAGATAATAATAATAAAAAATGTGTAAGTACACAAGTGACTAAACCTATTGGTGGTCATCACGGTATTATTATATAGGTACACGTTTACGTTTGTGTTTGCATGCATTATAAAAAATAAGATTTGCACATCATAACCGCGGGGTCTGTGCGCACTTAAAATTTTTATTTATTCAATAAACTATATTATATAATACTTGGCATGTTACGGGGTTTCGTATTTAACATTATTGAGGTTGTTAACGCAAGGTTACACGATTTGCTACACGGCAGATTACGACTTACACGTATACCTATATAACGACACTCGAATAACAAACATTATATTAAATCTCGTACGATTTAAAATGACTTTGCAGGATAACATAAAAATTATTCGTATGATTCGATCGAGTCGAAAATCATCCAAATTAAAAATAATAATAATAGTACCTATACTACGCGTTTCGTGTAATGCTCTCGATTCGATGACACTTTTGCACGATACGCACTTATAAATCAATAATTTATTTACTCGTAGAGTAATAGGAAGATTTCGATGTCACGACATATACGATTAACTACCCTAAATCCTAATATGTGTAGACTTGTCGCAGGAAAAAAAAAACAGAAAATATTAATAATATTACCGACTCGAATCCGTATACCTGTATTATTCAAAAAATGTGGTCTCATATCAGTAAGCTTGTATAATAATTGTTGATGGTAATATATAGAGTTATAAAATATGATTATAGAAAATTGATTTCATGATATTTTATTGGCAAGTTTATTTCCCACCACAGCCTACGCCGTGCAGTCACAGCAGCGAGATTACTATCTTTGCTTCAAAAAATTCGAGGTCAGTGATTTGCATTTACCAATATATAAATTATAAAGTGTAACATTCAGCATTGATATTTACTCGTGCGATCATATCATTATTGAACATAATTTGAACTGTAAAAAGTTGTACACAAGTTTATCAAACATAATTTTTATAGACGCCTGTCTCGCGACAACTCACAATATTATTATTATTATTATTATTATTGACCATAGATATAATAGTATTATACTGCTATTATATAGGCCGAAAGCTAATTATTTTACAATATAACATTTAATCGGACGTAGGTAATGGCAGCTGCTGCCGGTGCGCTGCTAAAACGATAGTTAATATTACTATTATATTATGTTATAAGTTGCCGAAATGAACCAATCGAATTTTAATTATTATTAAGCTGTCCCGAATGTCCGATCCGATCCGGTGGTATTTGTGCGGATTGGTTTTCAATAATAATAATAATAATGATATGTGATCGGAAGGTAATATATACATCATAATATTATACTGTAGAATATTAAATTATGTTATGTTTAATAATAATTAAATACATTATTAATGTATATTATGTAACATTACTGATATATGCGTCAAACGTGCTTCCGCCCACGAATCAGCTCGTGAACGATATCCCGTCTGATATTAGTGTATGTAATATAATATATAAGATTATTGCTTATAAATAGTTATAATTATTATTATATTATGTATACGTAAGTTACATTCATATTACATATTATGTAGCTATATATACATACTGTGTCGGTCCAAGTTTTATTACCACCGCGTGTGTAAATAATAATATAATATTACATATAGGCACCTACTACCTATACATAATACGTATGCATATTATAGTAAATATTCGTTTAAAATATTATATTATATTCTTATGACATATTATAATCCGGGCGCCTGTGCTTATATACTCGAAAGTTTTTATGTGTCGAACAATCCCACATCATAGGTCACAAAACCCATATATATATACAACTTTACTATACGCTATACCATCATGTATAGTAAAATTGTACACACGTATGCCTACTGTTCTGTTATTTTTTAGTACCTATGCAATGCACACAATTAAATTATATTGTAGTATATTACCTCTATATCATATATTATGTAGACCGCGGTTCACTTTCTTGGGTTGTTTTTATATTTTTTATATACGGTCTTTGGTCGTAAAAAAAAACGAACTCATATAATATGCTCATGCCGTTTTTTATGTGTATATTTTTAATTTTCGGGAGGTTCAATTTTACAATGCTGTGCCGCTTACCACCAGTAGGTATATTTGGTACGTTTTTCCCCTTCGGACGAATACCTAATAACAATAATAACGACGACGACGACTACTACTACTACTACTATAATAATCCCAACATAATACAACGGCGTAAAATACGGGCACCCGTGTACTCAACGAACAATTTTTATTATTATTTTTTAATAATATTATTTATCATTCATTATAGAATAGTACTTACGAATGGAAAATTTCCGAAAATTTCTCGGCGCGGTTCGGCGGCATGCGTCCCGGCGACAATGTATACAATGAAGTAAGTAGCATTTTTATTTTTATCACTAAACGATTACGATATTTCAATATTTTTTTTATTTTTTATATATTTCATAATATATTATAGGTACAGTTGACACGATGTTTATTATTATGTATACCTACACGAAGACACGGCGTTTGGAGGTCAATATCATATGGGGGTGACTGAAGGACTATTGTATCTATATACGCTGCCAAACGTATAGTCTGAATTTTCAATTCCCGTCACACACACACACACACACTGCAACATTGTGTAGACGTCGATCTACACTTTCTAAATAATATAAATTGACACTGTATAACATTATTATATTTTATTGTATAACTTTGTTAGGTAAAGCGAGTGTTGTAGAATTTCATTAACTTAACTGTTAAGAGGAAAATTCAGAAACTTATTGCCGGCCCAATTTAAAAATACTAAACTTATAGAATTTTCCGAATTTTAAAATTTATCCGAAACAAATTAAAATGTCCTACTAAGGTACATCATTTTAAATGTGTACAAATATGTTTCATTATTATTGTCACCATTATTAGCATTATATTGTGTGTATGGTCGTCGCGGGACGATGCACCGTGAAATTGATTTTGCGAACATTCTCCTAAGCGTGTGTACGTGAGACCGGGCAAGAACAACATTTTCAAACTAAACCGTAAAACTCATTCGTCGTATAATATAATACGTTAAACGCATACGTCCGTAGAAAACACTTAAAAAAAGTCGATATATTATTTAATATTTCTCTAAATCGGTGAGGGTACCTACCTAAATATAGACGTACTACGCCACACATAATATAATAGTAAGAGTATAGTATATATATATATATATATATATAATGTATTGTGTTTTACTCGAGCCGAAGAACTAAATAATAACGGTCAGTTAACAAAAAATAAATAAGAAAAAAACATTTTTTTTTTCAAACATATTATTGTATTCTATGTCGTAATAATATTTACGATATTATGTTGTATAAATAATTCATTTTAATTTTTAACACTTTATTATATAAATATTATTATTATTTGTATATTTTATACATTAAGTCTAGTCTTGGTTATTGCGATGGCCTGAAATGTATAAATAATTTAACTAACTGAATAGGTAGGTACAGTGAATACTGACGACGAATACATAATTATAAACGTCGGACACTATAGGAAAACGACTTATACCTTACACGTGCATATCTTATGCTATATAATATTTAAATGTACCTACCTACAGAATTTAAAAATATACAACATTGAGAATAAAATTTGATCTTCTTGTTTTGATGGTGATATAATATTTTTGGGGGTCCGCGGATTTATCTTACGTGCACGTAAATTTACATGTATACAATAATACAGTTATATTTTACATCGATTGCTATCCTAATGGAATAATAATTCATTATTATAACGTAAATTTGAAAAATCTAAAGTACCTATAGTTGTCACAGCTTTGCGTGAAGCTTTGGCAAAAACATTGTTCGTTGCTGGCAACAGATATTTTTATTTTTTATTTTAAAAATACTTCTTATGTACACTTTTTAATGGAATTTTTGAATATACACTGCATATAGCAAGTACCTATGTAGTAAAGCCGTACCCGTTTTATAAATAATTAGCGGAATGCTCAATGTTCATTTGGAAGGAATAATGTGTTTATTTTTTCTCTTTTGTGTCACGTTGCAGGGACTGCTGCAGGGTTCAATGTTTAATAGCCTTCAATTTGTCAATTTGTCATATTATTATATTATTATTGAGTTTTTGAAAACAAACCTTGTGTGTATCCCGGATAAGAAAGAGGTTATCTTGTATAACCGAAACGATAGTGTTTGATTACGAAGCGATGTGTGTGTTCCATCGCGCGCGTATTTAATACAATAATATAATATGGCTTTTATCGACTTCCTCCGCTGCAAGAGTCCAAAACGCCTATTATTCTATCGATATAACAAATAATATATTACATTCAATTTATTATTATCATTATCTATTCTGTAATTGTACAGTATAACATTATGTATGTACAATAGCTGATTTAATCTGTTTTAAAAATGACACACAGCTGATATTGCGCATTAAGTACGACGACAATATTTACAGCATTCGGACACTCGGGAACACGCGTGTTTACAATGTTTACATATTATTATTATTATTATAAGATAATATGATAATATAGTATTTACATGTCGGTTTAAAAAATCCTTCGGCGTAGTGACATCGTCGGTATACATAATATTATTATACAACGTGATGTTTGGCTGTAGCTAGGGCATCGACGAATTCAAAATTCAAATCAATAATTTATAAAGTTAAGGAACCTCGTTACTTTATTAATACCTATTGGTACCTTTCTAATAAATATTTCTAGTATATACTATACCTACATTTTAACTCTGGTATTAGACGTTTTGAATGTGAAAGGGATATCATTTTAAATCGATGTATACCTACCTATAAATTTAACAGTTTTACCGTTAAAAATGTTCCCAAATAAAAACTCATTACAATTATTATGACCAGTAGTTGTAATACACGTGCACAGTTCAGTGATCACATAATCATTAAAAAAAAAATAACCCTGCAATAATCCGAATCAAACTACACTAATATTTATATACATATTATACATACGATTGTTAGGTAATAGTTTGAAATGTTTGGATTGACATTCGTTCATTTTGTCGGTACATAAATGCTATTTTTCTTCTAAATAGGTATTGAGAGTAAATTTCTATCTCTTATAATCGAGTTATAATATCGTATTATTCATTATTTTTCAATGTTTACAAAATTATAGAATACATATAACTCGACGATTTATATTTTCCCTAACAAATTCGATAACTTGCCCAACCTTGAGATAATATCTGTGTAATCGCTCCTGCACGACCGCACCTCACTGTGGGCTCACCACTTTATTATGATATTGTATCGTACTCGCATATGATGTATACGGTAATATTACTAATATTATTATCGCATTATGTTATACGTCATATATAACGTACGCATACCCCAAGACCAAAGAGTGCACTGCTGCAGCACCACCTTCAACCCCATTACAACAGACACCTAGCTCGTCGTCCTCGACCCGTTCTCATAAATCCTTTCCAAAACCCGTCAATCAGATATTATACATGTATATGCGCCTCGTATACACCACGTGCATTACACATATTATTATTGTACACAACGACCGAGGAGTACGATACGATCGTAGAAACTATAATAATAATAATATGTATGGTGACGCGTGGTGTACTGCGCACTGCAACAGTCGAGTGCGGAGCGCGTCTGTCGAGTGTTATTATTTTTCCCACAACGGCGACGGCGTGTAAAACATTATGTTTATTATTATTATTGTCGTTGTTATATCGTACAATATGACGCTACACTACCCTCGAGCCAGACTTACGAACATATATAATGTAATTACCTTGTTCGTGCGGTGTGTGTCCCCGCCGTAGGATTTAGATAGTGTAATGCGCGGACCGTCATCAAAACAGACGACGCAATCCGACTGTCTAGATTATTTATTATCATTATATTATGTACGTACGAGGGGTAGGAAATCGGCTTTTGAGCGCCACGGTGGCTTCTAATATATAATAAACTATAATTATATTATTATGACAGTGTACATAGTTTATATAGGTATAGGTAGTTTGGCAAAAACGCAAGACGTAGGTACCTATTGAAAAATCGCCTGTAAAATAAAGTTCGATATTCCAGCATTTTGGTCTTCGACCGCGAATCATCATCATCGAATTTTCTTTGAACATTTTCGAATTTCAGTTACAAATTAGGGTATTTAGTATATAAAAACAATAGAATCGCATGCAATTGAAATTAATTTCGGACGGAAAACTGTTTGAAAACACAATAATTTATTTTTTAAGCGATACAGAATAGTAAAAACACGCTTTTTTAATGTAGCAGTGTGCAATAGGGATCGCATAACACGCGAGAATTTGGTGCAATCGCCTCCAAATTTGTCACGATTAAACGTTCGTTTCTTCAATATATGATGCGCATTCGCTATATATACATAGATGTTGTGCTGTACGTGGTTTTTTCTGAGTTGTCCTCTTATGTTGCATCACGTATGAATGCAGTTTACCCAATACCCAACTATAACATTATGGTATATAATATAATAATATATTATGCTGCACAATATGGACTTCTCGTCGCAGCTCTGAGACTCACAGAAAGAGTTTAGTTTTCGTCCGATCCGATTATGCGAAGCGTCGTATATTATAATATAAGAATATCGTACATGTACATCTGAAAAACTGTAACGGTAAATTATATTCAAACACACACACTGCAATACTCCTCGCCACATATGTCGCCAGCCGTGGCGGGGTCGCTACCACACAGCAGTCACCCTCTTCCCGTTTTGTCGACAACAATATGTGTGTAATTTAAAATTGTAAAAAATAAATAAAACATTACGCGCGCGCGTACACTCGCCATGCTATTCCAACCGCTACTCTGGTGGTACAGACTTCCACTGCACCGGAGGGATGAACTGGCGACGGTCGAATAATAATGGTCGGCCTGACCCGATGATGTTTGTGTGGTATATTGCGTGCGTATACCTATATGCACACACATCATATGTATATACAATGGTCCCTCGTCACGCGTAATTGAATAATAATGCAATAATTGAATTCTGTGCGTACAATAATCATTATATAATATATATATATATACACGTTATTATGGTAAATAAATTAACCGCGTTTGATTAACCCATATTATACTTGTGCGCGCGTGTATGTGTGTGTGTGTGTAAAGATGTGGACGTTGCGAGCGCATCAGGCCTATTTTGTGAGAGAAATATATTATGAGAGAGCGAACGAGAGGAAGAGCCTGCAGCAGCAGCTAGCAGATAGAGAGAGAAAAAGATGCACAGGACATAATAATACTATGCAGCTGGGCCGAATCGCGTCGTTGCAGTATTTCATCTCGGCCGGTCGCGCGGACATCAATTAACCAGACAACGGAAATTTACGAATCCGTTTAATTACAAACCATAATTTTATACACTCGAGATATTATTTATTATTGACATTATGTTGCGTAATTGTGCAGTGCTCCCCTCCACATATACACACACGAACGTGCGCACTCATCTGACATACTCGTAGGCAATAAATTATTCTGAAAAACCGTCGTCCACGGTCGAGCTTTTTGCTATTGTGATAAAATTTGTAATTTTTCATTAAGTCAATACTATTATTATTACCTTGTAATCGTCGTTTAACTATTTTTTTTTTTAAATGTATTTATATGATCATGATACTGCTACGACCGATTGCGGTAGGTCGAATAATTATTATGACGTTCTTAAGGCATTGGAGGTTTTAATTTTGTTTTTTTCTTACGAATGCTTGAGATATTTCCTCCAAATTTTTTTTATACGACCAAGCACGTGCATAATATAAGGACGTCGTTTATTGGCGTATTACATATATTATATTATTATTATTATTATTATTATTATCATCATCATCATCAGGAGCTGATATAGCTTATATAGCTTATATGTGTCACAGCAGAATTTATATGATGAGTTTTAAAATTCGAAACGAGTAGAAACTTCGGTCATACTACGATTTGATCAATAATAATTATAATATAGTATACGGCATATAGTCATGTCCGACACGACTCGTGCAGGATTGCAGCAATTCAAACGGAATCAATAATAACGTCTTCGTTATTCGAATACTCGCTACAGATATATTTCGACTTTGAATCGCATCGACTGGAGGAATTATATATTTATATGTATAATTGTATAAATATAGGTAATGTGGCAATTCATACGCCATTTTTACTGGAGCAGAAAACATATTTTTCACCGGGTCGCGATAAGATCACAAAAACTGAGGCTTACCTATTTCACAAATCGAGTCAACGGAATTATAAAAAAATATTCAGCTGCGGGCCTACTTTCGGCTGTATACGAATTGTTCGCAGATATTTAATGGTTTTTTGTATCGGTGTGGCTTTATTATTTACATATAGTTAGAATTTACAGTCAACTTGAATTGATCAGAATATATTATAAATGATTGCGAATGTTATTAAAATTATTAAATTGATCTATACGGTAAGAATATATGGAAGTTAATTTTGGAAGAAAAAAAATATTCGGACATTGTGATTTATGTAAAAACAAATGAACCATAGGTTACACACTTTGTGATGTTTGACACGTGATTTTAATGGTATTTCACTTTTGAGTTCAAATTATTGAGAACGCATTATTCATTATTGCCATCGTTAAATAATACTTTTAGATTGTATAAATGTAGTGCAGTTAATAATAATTTTGGACGAGATCTATACAGTAGTTATTTGTTGTACAAGAAATGCGTGCAACGAGGTCAATAAATTTAAAAAAAAGTAAATAAGACTCTCGGTTAATAAAATAATAATTATATACATAAAATACGTAAAAAAAAAAAAATAAAAATATTAACTCATATCGTGGTCGAACAGCGGCTGCAAGTCACGTATTCGAAACGAGTAGGAAAATCGTTGCACGTTTTCTACAAATATGCAATTAAAATTGACTAAAATTAATAAGATAATAAATCTTGTGCGTTGAATTAATTTGATATATCGAGACGTTGCAAATTACGCGCGAGTTTTCTGGCATTTAAAAATTGTATAATTGCGGCCACAATTATTTCTGCGCCTACACAAATCAGTAAATTATTATTATTTTATACCGTAGACGTCGTGTGTACCTATACATACGTAATAATAATATTATTATTATTTGATCGCAGAGTCGAAATCTAACGCAAATTCGTCGGCATCGCACCGTACAAGAGACTATAATATTATATTGATCGTTCCTAGCTGTAATTAAAAAAATATTTTTATTTTATTTTAATACATCAGAATGTACGCATCATCGGTCATTATAAATTATATTACTTATAAAGTAATATTCGAAATAAGATTCGAACTATACAGGTTTAGGTACTACGACCTACCTACCTGACGCATATTGTATACGCGTGTGTCGTGCATAGGTACTATTCATACTTTTAAACGGTTAAGATAATAACGATTGGAAAAATTGGTTACGGTACGAGTTTTTAGTCGAATAGATTTCACTCTCGTTTTAGATTTGATACAGGCGTGGATCCAGAAAAATTAAACAGGGGGTACTCAAAAAAAAAAAAAAATTGTCAGGTACACCTTACTATTTATTTAAATATTACCATTTTCTATTTGATTTATTAGTGCTAACTTTTTTTTCATAATAATAATTGTTATCGGTGCTTTCCGCCGTCGACGCGTATCGTTGCATATACGAGTATAGGTACTTTGAAAACAATTAACAATAATAATTATTATTGTCGTATGTGACGGCGATAACGAAAAGCACCGATTTTATTATTACTAGGTATTATTTTTATTTTGAAAAATAACAAATTATACATAATTTATAATATAAATTTATTTTGTTGGTGGCTAGATGACAGGGGGTGCCCAAGCGGGGGGGGGGCTGAATCCACGCCTGGTTTGATATGATCAAAAACCACCAATTGACAAACACCTAACATAATAATATTATATTATAGTTTACGAACTTATCTGCATTGTAGGTACGAGTTCAATAAATGCGCAATGAAAAAAATTAATAATTATTATTGTAAATTTGATATACATTATGATATATGTATTGCTATTATGTCGAGATCTCTGTTTAGCAGTGGAGAGATGAGCGTCAGAAGCATAGGCGCAACTAGAGGCCAAACACTGGGGGTGCTAAAATTATTCAGATGAAACAGGTCCTAAGTAGACCTCTAAGTACCATTCTTCAATTTTATAATTACTATAACCAATCTTAAATGCACTGTAAAAACATAAGCACACTAAATTTAAGTATCTAAACAGTAGTAAACCTCATAAATACATTAGGTATATTACCTATATATATATATATTCATATAATGACTTAGTATAAACAGATAAAAATGTCAATCACACGGATACTTGATGGCAAAAGACGACCCACCTATATGCCAAGTATGTGGCACCTCACTATCCATCAAACACATATTCGAAGAATGAAGAAAATACCAAAAAAACAGAGAAGAATTAAACATAAGCCTCGGCATTGGAGAAAGTCTAGGTCCAAATCCTAAAAACGAAACAAAAACGATACATTTCCTCAAACAATCTCAAATATTAAAGTTATTATAAGTTAACAACAAAAATTTTTACATGTACATAATTATAAGACACAAAATGTCCAAAAATTTACATATTTATTTTGTATATTATAATTAACAAATTTTTTTTTCTTTCTTTCTAATTATCGCTAATGGTCCATAGTTGTCGAAGCGGAAATTCTTTGTAAATTTCAAGACCAATAAAAAAAAAAAAATGTCAATTTTACATAACTAATATTTGATAAAACCATATTATATAACTATAATCATCATAAATAATTTGTATTTCCACCAAAAAGCCAAATAAAAAACAATCTTACGTAAAACAAAGAAAACTTTTTTCATATGATTTTTCCATTTTTCCATTTTTGGTATTTTTGATTTGGCAGTGCTAAATTAACGTCTGGGGGCGCTGAAGCACCTCGAGCATTCTGATTCAGAAGGCTTTCCGGAGTTTCATTTGGTTGTCGTGAGATGTACTATACCTTGGAGCGTATTTCACCATACACGCGACACCGGGGCTTGTTTATTTACCGTTAGTTTGTTCGAAGATATTTTAACATTTTACGATGGCACAATACTGCTCGTCAGAAAACTTTTTACCGAGCACGTCAAATGTGAACAGACGAAGGCCGAATAAACTTATTGTCACTTACTATGTAAACATTTTGCGATTTACCAAAAGTTGTATAATGTTTCTTTCATTACATACTACAGATTTTCAAATACGTGGAATTATTTTCTACTCGCGCTGTATTATTATAACAATCACATAATGGTACCTACGGGATACATATACATAACTCAACATAATGCTAATAATGTAATATTATACAATACTATTTACGCTTATATTTATACATAAAAAATAATATTTCAGCAATATTATATATATATATATATATTTATTATTAATTAATAAAAATATTTATATCGTTGTCGCACAACTATATATATATATATATATGGGGTGGAATATTCAGAATATTTGACCGAATTAAATGAAATAAAGGGGAGATATACACCGAAGTATTAGATGGTCGAGCACCCTGTATATGTACCGATATTTTTAAGCGCCATCTAATGCGGAGGAAGCACAAGCTAATGGATAGGTTATGGATCGCTGTGTCCTGTGTGCACCCATATATGTTACTATACATATTATTCTTAATGCAACTGCATTACAAATAACATACAAAATATATTAACATTATTTTTACGGTGGGAATAAGAGGTGTAAATCATCTCGCGCACGCGATGTGACAATGGTCTACTGATTAAAAAAAAAAAACTTGCTTGCATCGTTTACAATAAAACACATATTATTATTATATATACACCTGTGGCAATGTAATATATAGGTAGGTATGATAATAATATATGATATAACGTCCGAACTCGTTGACATGGTCGGCCGTACCGTAAATTAGCGCCTCCACCCTCGGCTCATCGTTTTTCTTCTTATGTGTGTGTGTGAGCACTGTCTTTTTGGTCATTTAAACATTATAATAATAATATAATCTCTGTACGTACTTTTTATTTATATATTTATGTGGCTGGTAAACACAATGATAATATTAAGCTTTGTACGTGTGTATTATATCGTGGCTGCAGTAGTGTAGTAGGTACCTACCCAAGTCGCGACTACCATTTTTTTTTTTTTCTATTCGGTTCGTTAATATTCCAAAGCGCACGCCGACCGTAAGTATCGCCGTCTCTCTCTGTTTAGGTAAAACAACCGCGTCCGAGTGCACGGGGACACGTGTGCGTTTTTTATTATTATAGGTAGATATATATTATTGTTTTTGTGTTTGTACTTTTCTCTTTTACTACTATACTATACGACTACCAACACTGCAGCCACCGCTGAAAAGTGTATTTTCAGACACCGGGGCGGCCTCGTAAACATCGTATTATTATAATACAGTACCTATATTGAGATTTGTAATATACGCAGCGGAAATAATATTTCTGCTAAATTTAAAACCCTTATGATAATAAATATGTTTAGCTACTCGCCGGGCGGTGTACCGTTTTACAAATATACATTTTGATTACGTTTGTTTTTATACTTAAACCGTAATTACTGACGTTTAAATTTCTCTGCGCTTATGCCGTAAGTACACTATAATTTTCAACCAATTTCTATCATGGCTAAAAAATTTTTTTTTAAGTAATTTTAATATAATGACGATTCAAAGACTCGTAAGGTAAACTAAGCCTATACATAACCAAACTCATTGTAAGACTTGATTTATTTAATGGAAGACAAATCTCTTACTCCAACATTTCTCTCGAATTGTAGTATATATGTAGAAATCTCATTTAGGTATACACGGTACACGGTTCTCGAAGTTTTCATGATACAATTTGAAATTATTTTAATATCGGCCTTGTCTGAAAATACATCTGCAGCCCACTTATTATGCACAAAAAATAAATACAGAAATAAATTGGACTGGGATAATATTTGACATTTAAAGTTACCCTGCCGGGAACCACACTGCGCCAGACCGCCCCATTAAATTATTTGAACCATATACCTAATAATTATTTAGAAATAATAAAAAATAATAACTGTATATATATATATATATATATATATATATATATATATATATATATATATATATATATATATATATATATATATATATAGGTACATATTTGAATTTTACATTTGTCCATATTCAATAGTTATGTTTACGTTTTGTAGGTAATGATGAAAGGCTCCGAATACATTTTTTTGATGATCAAAAACTAAAAGGTTTTTAACCAATATAGTTGTAGGGGAAAATTTTCAAAATACTGTATTCGGATGGACATAAAATGATTGAGAACCGCCGCTGACTTACTCAAAATGCCGCAAATACCATGAAATTTTCCACAAAATTCAATTTTGTTCCTCGAAAAATAAATGCACAAGCATCGAAAGCAGCAGAATCAATATCGTACCAATAAATAATTCGGATCGTGTTCTAATAGAATAAAATGTGTAAATAATCGTGTGCAAGTAGGTCGGCTAATAATCCCCAAACAGTTGATCTATACAGTGCGGTCAAAATGTATACATAATATAAAACCAACCGCGTACAATAATTTATTAGAGTTTGGACGAATCTTTTCGAAAATCGTTTGACAGCGATTTCTCCGCGGGTACCAATAACATTAGGTATGAACGCTGTCATGCAATATAAGACGTATATATTGGACGTTATATAAACTATCCCGTCAACACTTTGGCGTAAATATTATAATATTTTTTCTATCGTCGACTTGTTACTAATAAAATCAGCCTCGCTGACTTGTAAACATATATATATATATAGATTCACTGTGGCATAATAATATAACAACGACTAAAATGTGAGTATAATAATATTATTACGACGATGACGACCGGAAAACGAGCATGAGTTTAAATCGACGTGACGACGAAGTTTTTGGACTTGTCGTCGCTGTTTATTTTTGATTCAATTTTTTCTTTCCATAACAAACGTATTATTATTATTATTTTTTTTTACATTATGCGGTGATGTACGTATAGGAATACGAATTTCGGCGACGTTCGACCGGAAACGATTAGCGACGGCGACGATGCGATGCTGTCACACGTGTGCGGGGGGAGGAAGTTTTGAGCACGTCTTCCCGAAAATAAAAAATAAATAAATAAATAAAAACGATATACAGTGCGGCGCGAGCTGCGTATTATTATATCATAATAATATACTTGGCGATGATGGCGAGCAGTAAAAAATAAAAAATAAATTCGTAAAAGCGTCTCGAACGCGTATATAACATATTATTATATATTGTACGTGTATAGACGTGCCCACCCCGCGGTAAAGCACTTAACTCCCTTTTTCGTTTTCGTTTTTTAGCGCACGTGTTTGGCTAAATTCCGAAGGGTTTTAATGGGATGGTTAAAAAATGAGTGAGACCCGGCGTGATACCTATACCTACTTCTGTTCTGCTATGATACGAATAAATATTACAAATTATATTATGAATGTTTGCTGCAGCTTGTCTGCACGTATTATAAATACGAATATATGACGTTCGATACCCCGCGAATCTATAATTAGGTATACCTGCACTGAGTAGTGTATTTTATTTTACGATAATATTATACTAATAGTATAGTTGTACCATACAGCTGCACTTGTGCGGACGAGGCAGTGCGGAGGCACTCGCAGATTATCGACAACCTCGGCAGTCGCGACACATGTGCCGTTCACGTGTGTGCGTGTGTGTGCCCGGTCACCGAAGACCCCGAGGAATACACTGCTGCTGTTGCTGTCATCGTTTTATGGTCGCGGGCGACTCCTCATCTGCGAAGTTAGGTACTTAAAACCCGGTATACGCGCGGTTGCTGCGGGTCCCGGCGGCAGACGCACATCGGTCGTCTCGTATAGTCCCGTGGTGAAAACGCCTCACGCCCAAATGACGGTTATTTTTAAATCGTGCACATAGAACCGGAGGACTGCTGCAGGACAGTGATGTGACGACTCTTTATAAGCATACGAGTGTCGAAAGTGATTCAAAAATCGCAAATGATTTATTCAGTATATATATATATATATATATATATAGTGTCCTGTGTGTAGTGTGTTAGTTACCTACAAATTATATAGAGACTTTTGAAAACGAAACATGATTCGTTGTGAAATTGCAGATACGATTTACCGGATTCTATATATAGCCAATAAAAACGGAAAATAAAATGTGTAGAAATCTGTCAGAGATAAAAAAAACCTTACAATATTATATTGAGTATTAAACAGTACAAATTAGGTACTATTAAAGTTTTGATTTATAAATGCATCGATGTTATCGTTAAAAAAAAATTGTGCTCATCACCGTGTAGGATAGCTGTCTTAAAGTTTACTTAAAAATTCCAAGAATTAAATTTCGAATGGATAAATAATTATAAAGGATAAAATATAGGGTGAACCACCACCCTGTATAACACATTATTATTATTATTATTATATTATACGACTAGGCTTCATTATAATAATGTCGTGTGGTTTTGAACGTTTAGATGGCCCACACGACACGACGACACGGACACATCTCGGACATATAACAAATATAACACAATGGGCTCTTCTACACATTAACGCAATAACGCGTGTCAAGCAACAACAACAGTCGGATTTCAGGAGAACGTGTTGATTTTCTCTTCTCTTCTTTTCACTTATAATCGCACCATCGTAGAGGTCTACACGATATGGTTTATTATACGTCATTGTATTGTACAACGATGATGAGCAGTCTTTGTAATCTCATTACGCACCATATATATTCAATATCCATATGTATGATATTATAGTAGAATATTAGTATCGTTATTATTGTTATTGTTATTGCGTGAATTATGATAATAGCAATATCCTTAAACCACATACGAGCCTCTTCGACCCGTTCAGCCGTTGAACACGAGTGAGAAAATATGACCAAACCATATATTATTTTATACGAATATCTTATAGTTGCGTCGCATTTCACGCCTTTTTTTGTCACGAAAACGAGTGGACCATTTTTTGTAAATATAATTTTATAATACTTTTAAAGCGTATCGCATCGCAGCCACACACGTGCAACCGAAATACGAAAAAAAAATATTGTCTTATATCATTGCCGAACAATGATAATAAAATTACACATTGTTAAATCATATTCGTACCTCGTCTAGGGTATAACCGGCCCTCTCTGCAACCTATAGTCGCCATATGTTTTACATAAAGAGTGATTCACAAAGTGTACACATACTATATTGCCCCCATTATTTTCTTTTAATGAAGAATTTATTCGAATTCTGATTTTCGTGGATTTTTTACTGTAGTGGATAATTTTTTTGAAATGTTGCTGCACCTAATTCAATATTCGACAGACCGTAGTTTCTCAGTTATCAAAACATTAATACCTACTAAGGATAATAGTCCTTAAAAATGGTTTTACAAAAATTGAAAAAATATTTAATATCTTACCTAGTATTTATTATACATAGGACACAGTTACTAATCATATAAGTATTTATGGATTGATATTAATAATTAAACATTGAACATTTTCAATAACCATCATGACCTCCATATCTTTCAAATCCCTTATCAAAGGTCAATTATTCTTAGTACATAAAGCTAAATAACAAAACAAAATTAGTCGTTCGAATTTTGATTGCGACACTTAAACATTTTAAGAAAATATTTCTTATTTGAAAATCATTTAATCCTTAAATAGTACGAAAAATATCAAGAATTTGAAAATATGGTCTTAATTATATTAGAGGTGTGTTTAATAATTCAAAAATCAGAATTTGAATAACTAGATTTTTGAAGAAAAGGAGTGAGCGTGATTGGTAAACCACCCTGTATATTTTATACTGTGTATTAAAAACCACCCCGATAGTATATTATACAATAATCTATACACACATTTGAATTGTTAGAGTCTACGGTCACCACGTCGAACCTTTTCCACGTTCCTTCGATATGCGACTGAAAAAACATAAGAAACATGTGTTGAAAACGTCAAATATTATATTACCTCCACGATTTCGTCTCGTAGGATATGCGTCCTTTATATTATTACAATACGATACTGTGTCGTATCCAGTTCTATTTTAAATTAGTGAAATACGGAAAATGCGAGCAACCACGACAAAAATATAATTGCACGACGCAATAATTATGACGTGAGTGTTCGAGAGTATGTGTGTCGGCATTTGGCAATCGAATATGGACATTTCGCGTTTAAAATCAGTCGTTAGCCTTTATTTACTCATTGTATATTGATTATAATAGTACCTATACACAATCCCTTCAATGTTTTACAAGACAAAATTAATCGCATATTTTATTGAAACCATCACGTCACAAAGCGTAGGCGTTAGGCACAAGGCGTATAACGCTTATTTAGTTTAAAGTTGGTATAATTGTTTTATTTTTAAAATGGACTATCATAAAGGTTATGTATGATTCATTTCAATAAATATAAGTTATGTTCAGAGTTAACTTATTTTTAAAGAATTAATAATTATTATAATCACCGAGAAACATATTATAACATTATTATTGTAAATTGTAATCGTTAATATAATTAAAAAATATCTTTAATTTTTGAATAGGTAGTTTAAAAATGTGATGTATCGAATTATAAATAATTGTAATATATTTTTAAAATGATAAGTGGATGGAAAGTAATAGCCGTTTCTGAAAGGCTAAACTATAATATTATCCATTATTCAATGTACATTTTAATTTATAACATTTATTGATGTAATTATAATACGAGATTAGTGTATTAAATGAACATTATTATAGTACATATATATAATGTATATATATACGCGCAATCATACCATATATATATATATATTTCAGTACCGATCGTAAATCAAGCAATACTCAATAATGGGCTTAAGACGTTGTAAACGCGTAATACAAAATAAATATTATAATGTTTTATGGAGTTGATTTTTTAAATCTAACATAGTATTAAATCACAGCTCACGCGTCAGGAGGCACGTCATAATTTTGGAACACACCAATATACACATTTTAAGGTTTCCCAATGCCATCGCGACACGTTCGATTAGGTACGCGTCAATAGATAACTGCTTCTGTTTGCAGGACGAGGAAACGATTTTTTTTTTTAAAGATATCAAAAACACTATTTGTATAGCACAATATTAAAAGGGGTCTTGTATTTGATAAAATAACCGTTGAAATATCGTCGTGAAACATCATCGTGTGCGTGAACTAATGATCGTAGGTAGGCAGAGCAGGATGGAAAGACGGAGCACATGCCCCCCCCCCCTAGAATTTTAAATTTGTTTTTCAAAGCATTATCTGTAACGTGCCAAATTAGTAAACATAGATTACCTTTAAAATGTAAGCATTGAATGTATACAAATATCTTAATTTATTTTTAAAATATATTTTGCCCCCCCCCTCCCAGAAAAATGTATGGTGACACTCATGTTGGTAGGTTCGTGTACAGTGATGGTCAAACAGGGGTGTGGAGTATACATACCTTTCATAATCATTTACAATAATATAAATTATATTTTTAATGAACGAAATATGTAGAGTGCATGTCTCAAAAAATCGCGAACAACACACCCCACATATCAGTTTTCCCGTCAAACACTGGTACAGTAATTACAAAATTTACGTAATTAAATTGTTATCAACCCGGCACAAACATAATATTTGAAAAAACCGAAAGATGTATTTTGGCGACCATCCCGCGCGTTTATAGAGGTAGCTCTCTACGGAACCGTCACCGTAACGAGAGACTCCTGCAGTAGCAGCAGCAGTAATTTAAAATAATAATACAATATGACGTGAAATCCGATATTATATAGACCTACGATATATTATTTTGCAGCGTCCGTGGGTCGGGTCGTTATAATGCCAATTTGGCGAACGGTGGGCACATATTATTATTATTATTATTACCTATACCATTCGACATTCGTTATTAATTACATATTTTATTTCGTGAAATATCGCATCGAACCCGACATCGTTATACGTATACTATACTCGTATTATACTGCAGCGAGTATAGGCATTATGTATGTTATTATACACCCTGCGCGTCGTGTTTCAAATAAAATATTCGCCCGCCATGTTTTAATGATGCTGCAAATGGATACGCGCACAGGCCGTGCATACTGCAGGCATAATGATATAATAATTTATATATTTAGTACTATACCATTTTACATAATATAATACGTATATAGTATTATTTTTCGTTTTTACACATTTTTTCACCGCCCGTCGTCGGTGCGGTGGTTACCCCGATGTCGTGCCATGTGTGTATATATGATGGTATACGAAGGTTGTGCGTGTGGGCTACGATGACCGTTTTCGAGCCAGTAAAATAATGTTTACTCGATATAATGCACCGTAAAATTTGAAAAAAAAACTTTAACTCACTGCTGATGGAGAGTATGTTATATGCATATGTATATAGGTAGGTACTTTGGCCCCAACTCGGTGGTATATCCATCGCGAGATTAGATAAAAACGTCGTTCGATTTCGGTGTGATTGTTGCCAGTTGGTCTCATGAGTGTAAATAAAAACACACAAAGACCGGAGATATCTGTATTTTTACAAGCTGTTCCACCCAACATGACTGTTATTGATTTACTCGATCGTTCTTTTAAAGTGCGTACACCTATTATATATGTATGTATATATATATATATATATATATTATATCCAAAAAGTCAACGCGTAAAGTGAGTATAGGTTTAGTATTAGGCACATATATAATATGGGCGCAGTGTTTCGGAGGGCAAAGTTACATACATTATAATAATAATATAATATAGGTATAACTAGTAGTATCAACGAACAATATAGACGTGGATAAGAAATGTATACAATCTGACAGTCGGTCATCATCACCTAACCTACACCAAAAATCCCTATGTGACATTAGAATCATATTAATTGTAAGTGTTATTACAAAACATCACTATATAGGAACATTAGAATATAATTTATTATTATTACAGAACGAACTTACAAAGTAATTATTGTACATAATAAACTAATGTACTGTAACAATTTTTTTTTATTAGGTTAGATGGGATATTCATTATAGTCGTGGATGTGGGAGCGAGAAGTAATCATCAACTTCACTATAATAATTAAAAGAACGTTGGCGCATCAACGAAACAGTTATTCACTATTTATTGTCAACAAATATATAGAATTCGATACGCTAATAGCTATATATTATATAATACCTATAATATCCTTCGGTAGCGAGTTTGTTTCGAATATCGCATAATATATTTTTTCCAATATCATATACATTTTAATCTCAACTGATTTCGCATATTATCAAAACATGATATTATTATCATATAATAGAATATGATTATATAATCATACGGACCTTGGGTAACCAAACGGTGGTCCGCAGACATAAGAAAAAAAAATAATAAAAACCATTAATATTAGTGTTGGAATGTATCGTGTTCGTTCATTGGTTCTTACCGAAGACGTGTGCAATATTTCGATGGCGCGCGAACGATTTTCAAATTCCTAATGATGTGACCCTTCAAAATAATTAATTGGTGACTTTAGATCACACTACAATATATGCACCGAACCTACATGATTTAGACGTATTTTACGATGGAAATCCGCGCGATATGGTGTACCTATATACATCAGATTATACATAAGTACACGACGTATGCGTATTATATTATGCGTCATTACAACGTCCATCGATACACGACGATATCTGTTTATTATCCGTCCCAAGCGCGGCCGTCACGGATTTAATGGTTTTATCAACACCCTATAATACTATACATATATTATATATTTGATGCACACAAGCGGAATGAGACGCGTACGTATACATACACTACACATCGTCTGCACATCGTCTGGGCCCGGTGTTTATGTACACATTATTATTGTACGTACGCTCTGTGCCTCTGTACGCACACACACACATACACACCCGTGTATATTATAAAATAGTGTATTACGTGATACACGAGCACGCGCCTCCAACAATAACACGATATAATATATTATTATTGTACCCGGCCCTGGCGATAGTCCCTTATCATCGCGCTGCAGCATCGGCGCACACGCACGCGCACACAACACCTGTTTGAGTCTATCAACCACCCGGTGGCGGCCAACCCCCTGGAAAAAACTCACCCCGAAACGCATGCACACACACACACACACACTGCGCTGCTGTTCGGTCGAAAGACGAGAGTCGTTTCCCTAAAATAGCTTATACCTACCTACCGACGTTATAATAACATAATATTTTGAGCTGTTACAAGACGAGGCGAGCAGCGCGCATACGATTTTTAAATGTTCATAATATATATTTATAGGTACAGCACGTCATATTGCAGTGATGACGATTGAGACGACGAGAATGAATGACGTGCAGGCGTGTGATGTGACGGACTACGCGAGGTTTACGTATTAAATACATAACACTACATACTATGCATATATATATATATGTATAGACTGTAGTAGTACCTATATCTGTTGGCTGTTTAAAATCGTTACAAATAATACCTACATGATTAACTCCTCACTATTTACTGCTGTTGCCACTGCGACTAGACAGCCGCCTAGGTACGAGGATTAAACAAATATAAACTTGCATACAAGATAAAAAAGGTTGAACATAATATTTGTACCATATTATACCATAAAATATTATATTCAAAAAACGGTATTTGATTTAATATATATATATTATATATTATCATGTCTCACGGATGGGTATTATTTGTCATCTCGTCTGTAAGGTTTACACATAATACGTCAACGAGCTTATTACGTACCTATACCTATATTAGTATAATAATATTATAATACGACCGCGGTACAGGTATACATGTAGAAATGTTTCCCTGTACGGATTTATTTTCTCATAATACCTATATTATAAATGACATCGTGGTGCATGAGGCATAACCGGTACCTACCTGTAATAAACAACGCTATTATTGAGACATTATACGTTCGAAACTCATCGCGTAGAACGCATTATTTTTTAATCGTATAATTGGATTTTTAAGATTATAATAATATGTTTGTATATACGCGTGGTATTGGTGTGTGTTGATTTAGGCTTAAAAACAAGTAACAAACATTCTTTTTTCCCAAAAAATTGTTTACTATATTTATACCGACGACTTCACTTTTTCACATTTATTTTGCTCTTTTATATCAGAACCATCGTATGGCATGTATATTTATCTATAAAACAAATTCTATTTAAGTGTGCCTGCACATATTTTGGATAATAAATATTTAATTGTTTTGAATTAAATTATTCGACTATTAACGATGATAAGTATGTGTTTCGTTCGGACGCGTCTTATCGAAAACATATTACGTTAACATTTTGAACGAACGAATATAACTTTTTTACGATCGCGGGTGTTATAGTTAAATACGCGAGAGTATTGAATTATTACAACAATATTGTTGTGATGCACTTTATTATAGCCTGTGAGTGATTTGTAATATATATGAATTATGGGTGTTACTCTGCTGACACTTGAGCATAGGTACTCAAAGGTCAGCTTAATGATGGAATCGTAACTGTACACACTCGTCAACAATGGACTCATCCGCAGTGTATCGTATTCACATTATGTATTACAGATTAAAAAAATAAAATAAATCATATGAAATATACATGACCATTAAACCATCAAATCAAGTGACTATACACACACTCGTATATCATTATTATGGAATATAACTTAATGATTACGGTCCAAATGTTTGGTTGCCGCGGTCATTGAGTTAATTATAATTATTCATATGTATACTAAAATATAATATATTATAAGTCAAATTATACTACCACAAGCACCATGTGACGAGTCCGCGTACAGTGTGTATGTGTGAGATTAGCATGTGAACGGAGCTCCGATCACAATTATTATTTTCACAGTATAATAATTTAATTTCGAGATTCGGTGAGCTGTCATCATATTGAACTCGTAAAAACCGTATCATGTGACGGATTCACATTATAAACGCCGAAATTTATTGTCTAAATGAGAGTCATTATGGCGTGTATATAGTCTAAGAGGACGAGAAATACATATATTATGCGTATATATATACGAGTATATCATATAGTGTCGATAAAAATCAAACTATACAAAGAGACGTTTCGTGATGTCCGTCCGTCGAGATGGATTTGTTATTTTTCCCTCCGAACCGGATATACTATACATATAATACATGAGTACATGACGTGATGTTGTGGTCGCAAAACGTCTCTTTCTTGCTGTGGCATATTACACACTACATAATACAGTGTAGTACATAGACGGACCATTGGAGGATGAGAAGATTACGTTCACGGCACGTTTGCGAATCGTAACGATAGTAATTCGAGACGATTTTATTTAGTTTATACGTGTGATACACGATAAAGTATGGGATTTCGAGAACATCAACAAAATATGTCTACGACCGAGATTTAAATATTTAAATGCGGTTTTATACAACATCAATAATTATTGCCTATATACGATTCGTATGAACATAATATTATATTTACTATTCACGCATATTATAGGTACCTACCTATATAATAAACAGTATATTGTAACAGAAAGATATGACATTCTGTCATATCTTTTATATGTTTTATATGTTTCTTTTGTCATATCTTTCTATTACACCTTGTATACATCAAAAGAATGAGTTGCGATAATTACTGTTGGTATAAATTCCATAAGGTTTACAAATTTGTGTGACGTATAGTTTAGTAATATATATAAAAATTTGAATTCAAGGAATTTCGATAGAATCATACAATGCTATTATTGACTGGTTAAATACTGCGCGTTAGTATCTACACCTACACGTCTGTCTATGGACTCTGATGGTTCGAAATTCGTATGTCTGAGTTATGTACCTATGTATATGAAAAATATTTGAGGTACTAATATCTTTGTGGAAAAACATAAACTACTGCAGCGGAGGTTGTCATGTTATCACGACGAGAAATTTATGAATCTTCTTTATGTGCATATATATATATCCATGTAGGTATATATTATTAATGTGATAAATATGAGCTATGATCAATGCAGGGAGATCGAGGAGATGGTGTTTAAATGTGTTACAATTTATGGCGGCGGCCACTGTATTATTATGTATATAGGTACGAGTGCGTGGTGTTCGAAGGAGTAGGAGAAAACGAATGGCTAATGAATTATTTTGAGCCCTGATTTTTATTTATACATGACAGAGTATACATCATTTCCAGAACCCAATTAAACTGGAGATTTATAATATTCTCGTTGGTGTAACATATATACATCGTTTAACCACCATGAAGATTTTTAATCTAAATACGAGTACTAGCTGTACTTAAAATTTTGTATTTGCATGTAATGCCGTAATGATATCGGATTTTTAAGATCTACCTAGATAAAAAACGTAATATAAAACCTACATCCATCAGGAGTACATATAACTACTAACTAGCTAATATCTGTGTTACATACATGTGACAAAATTATCTATACATAGGTCGGTATACAAAAGGCACATATCCGGGTATATAACGATCGGATGTAATTTTAATAACAAAATGATCAAATATTTCCTACGATCATGTATAACTCCATTGAGTTAAAATTTAGTTTCAAATCTTAAATTTTAAACAAGAGAAACAAAAAAAAAAACAATTCAATAGTACAATATATCTATTATGATACCTGAACATAATAAGACTATACGTATAGTATTATTGTTGTAGTAATAACTCCAAATTTTAGATCTCCGAATTCCAAATCTCAGAGTACCCTGAGTATACCTATACATATTTAAGGGTGTATAATAATATAAATTCTGACTGCTGTAACGTGTTATTGTTTACAACGTGCAATGTGTTTTCTTACGCAGGGTTGACATGGTCCACATTTTGGACGTTTCGAGAAAAACAGATGGCACCAACGATCGACCCCGCATGTGTCCTCCGATCGAAAAACAACGCGCGATGATTTGCGCTTAAATGCACTTATACGGTGCTATATATGTTGTGTATAGATAAATGGCTATATGATTTATATACTTGTATAGTACACAGGGACCTATATATATACGCACTGAATGAATATATTGCTGCCCACAGCCGCCAATATATCAAATCGGCTTTTACTCAAAATTTCCGTAGATAAATGTGAGGGTTGATGTTTGAAAACCTGCGGTGATCATCTAGCCAAAAATTATCACGATTTTTTACAGTCAAATTTTGATTTGCATAGGTTATGGTTAAGTAAATACTAAATTCCAAAGTACTAAATAATCATTAGACCGGTAAATTTCAAACGTATACTCGGACAAGTGTATAACGCACGTGCAGGATATTTGGCGGAATTCCTCAGGCCGCCGGCTACGTTATTATAATATTATTTTAACAATATTGCAGTTGTGTATTATGTAAAAAAAAATTTTAAAAATGTAAAAAAAAAAGCGAAACGTGTGAGCATAAAATCTTACTTGGCGAGCTGGTCGTCTGCGGTCTAGTTTGTTATTATATTATGACGTGTATATATAACAACTCACGTGCACACGCTGTACTTTTATGAAACGTCGTCGGTCGTCAGGCGAATAATTCGTGGGACTCGACGAAATCCATGGTCGAAACGCGCGTATATTATTAGACACCGGTATGATATGATATTATATTATTATTATTACGCGATATTTCGATCTGTGGGTAAGTGTGTAAAACGATGTACACGCACTGTTCGATTTCGATTTTTTTGTAAAACGAACGAAGACAAAAAAAAATATTTATACCAAAAGAAATCGCGATCGGACGAAAAATGCACACTGACGCGAAACACACGAGTGATGCGGTCGACGGGTGCACTGTGTCTGTCGGTGATAATATTAATATAAACACTCAGTGGCGGCGGCGTAAGTACTATTCTTGTGTTGCGCGCCGCCGCACTATAATATTATCCTTTGGCCGGAGTCGGGAAACGCTCCGCTGCCATTGGTCCGCCGGGCCAGGGTAAACGGTCGCCCTCCTCCTCTTCCGCCGCCGTCGACGGCCGTGCGTACAAACTGAATAAAAATAATAATAATAAAATTAACGTATATATTTTATTTATTTGTAATTTGTGCCGTTTCGGCTGGACATTTTTAATAATAATGTAGTACGTTTATATTATCATAAAGATGTTGGTATATATAGGAAATGTCTGAAAAAAATCCATACGTATTTATGAAATATTTGAATTATAATATATACCTACCTCACATATTTTAACTACGGTCACGCCTATATATTATTTTATCATTCTATTAGATATATTTTCTCAAATTTAAGGAAAATGTACAGTTTCTATATATTAAAAAATTACTGAAAATTTCCACTTAGTACACACGATTCGACTAACTCAAGAGGCACACTCAACGGAACGTGTTTGTTACCATATTATACCTATATAGACAACATCAATATCGTTGAGTAGTATAATATATTTCAATTTTAACAATTTTAATCTCGCTTCAAAACATCTTTTGTAAATTGGCAAAGTCTTGCTGAAATGTACTTTCTATATGTGGGAAGGAAATCAGAAGTATACAAATCACAGACTCATATAGAAGGAAACACTAAATTTAACTCAACTCAAATTCTATGAAATAAAAAACAAAAATTATGAACGACGCATGTCATCACATATAATATTTTATATAGGTAGTATTCAACTTTTAAAATCTTAAAAATAAAATGTAATTCAAATGCGAAACGTATGATTAAATAATATAAAATTTAAATATGAGAATGAAATAAAATTTTAACCTGATAAATGATAATACATGAAACTGACATTTTAATACATTTCTGACAAAAATTATATTGATCTGCTATATAATTTTCAATGATTTATTGAGTATTTTAAACATAAATCAATACATTGTCATATTTGGATAAGTTTCTGTAGCAATACGCATCGCAATCACATGTATAATACATATGCTTAGGTTGGTTTTATATTGGTGCTTATATAATAGTGTTTGATGTCAGGGGGTGCTCAGTTAAAATGTTATTAAATGTAAGATATCTAGTGAGAATCGAGGGACTCAGTACTCTGAGTCAGTAGGGGCTGTGGATATAATTAATATTTTACCGTAGTCAAGCCATAGTCAAGGGCAGATGCATAATACAAGTATTTTAAATGTGTATAAATAAATCAAAATAGGACTGGATCTCCAATTTTATTATTTTATTATTTCCTACCAAATACTTATAATTTACAAACAATGATACTTATAAAATATAGATACATGGGGTATTACAATAATATTGTAGGCGATATATAAATAGGCTGTACGCAATCAAACTGTCGAATGGAGTTCAGTATAATATAATATCAAAGGTGTTGATGTCTATAATGCAGGCTTAGAAAAAAAATCAGCTTTATAAATTAAACAAAACAATCATTTTATTCGTTTAAAACGATGTTTTTTTGTTTAAAATAACGGTTTTAAAAAAAAAAATATTCTAAATTTTACAAGTTATAAATCAATAATAAGTTATAAAATAATTTCTTAAAAATACAAAATTTTAATTTACTTGTTTATCAAAATATTAAATTAGACTATTCAATTCTAATTAATATGTAATGGGATTTTTTAAATCTAAATAAATTATTTTAAACATCGATCCATAATACGTTTTAAACGTTTATGTATAATATTATATAATGTCATAATGATTTAAACAAAACTTTTTATCTAAAACATTTTCCACCCTGCTATAATAATGTGTATACTAACGTTATATTCCATGGGGAATGTATCGCTGATAAGAATTAAGAGGTATATTACCTATTGCAATTAATTGTGTATAATATGATGAATATATTATTGTAATATTGTATCGATCAGAAGTTAATCGTATTGTGTATGTTTACTTAAAATATTTACGTAATCTATATTGAGCTCTATAGACTCTATAACTCTATCCCAGTGGTTCTTAACCAATGTTCACACCTGTGTTCCGCGGATTTGGTATAAGTGTTCCGCCAACATTTTAAAATCAGTGAAGAACAATTTTAATTTTCCAAAGACTTCCAAAACACAAATGTATAAAAGTGTATAACAATATATAGTGTAGATATAGAATCATTTTAGGTTTTGTTGATTATTTTTTGTACACAAAAATGTTATCGTCAACCATTGTACTATAATATATGCCACTCAATGCTATACAGTATATAATATATATTACTTTATTTTACGGCTGTGTTCCGCGAAAACCCTATAAAATGTTAAGCGTTCCGTCATTCGAAAAAGGTTAAGAACCACTGCTCTATCCACTAGTGGATATAATAAATACTTTTAAACTCAGAGGTCATACTGGAATGTAACACAAAATTGTTACACTTTATACACGATTGAAGTTGTGTTAAAGTTTTATAAAAATAATTACTTCCAAATAATGATAAAGTGCCTATACCTATATAATAAGAAAAGTATAAAAAATATTTGTTCACGATCAGATTGAAATACAGTGAAACCTCTAAATACCGGACACTCTCGGTCGCATAAAAGTCGTTCGCTATTTGGAGGTGTCCGCTATTAAGAGGGGAAATATAGTGAGTACACATGTCACCGTTATTCCCAAAATTCCGTCCGTTATTTGGAGGTGTCCGCTATTGAGAGGTGTCCGTTAAAGGAGGTTTCACTGTATATATATAAAACGATATGTATACCCTTATTTACTTTTATTTATTCGTAAAACAGATTTTCCAAGAAAAAGTCGATACTTAAAATGTTTTTTTTCTTTTTAAATACTGCCACCGTGCGCTGTGCACGCTGTAATAAGTTACGATCGTTCCGATCGCAATTTTTTTCCTGGTATTATATAATGCCCATATTATGTACACTCGCTCCATTAAACATATTAGTATATTATAATATTATGTTTTCGCATCACATTGTCCACATTGTTACAACTCACCCACGACCCACGTCACAACATGACATCGTTTCTTTATAACTTTGCTTAGTTGTTGTATTAATGCTTTAGGTACATATAATATCAAAGTTGCACGTCCGATCGCACTGTTTAATTGATATTTTAGGTGCATTTACGATGTAATTGGATTTTTATATGAAAAAAAGGTTGCGAACAAATAAATAGACCACAAAAGCTGAAAGGCTTACAATTATAATATCATAAATAGTCCACACCATGACATATATTATATTATATTGTTATCTCGATTTATACACAATACGTATAACGAACTTTTCATAATTATAAATTATAATATATTATTATACTCGAGGCTGCATTAGTTTTATAGTTATTTTTTTCTTTCCCCAACTGATGATTTACTCCGATTGAAAAGTCATGAGTCAATAAAGTCGTATATCAGTGCGAAGTGTAGCAAATTTTTTATATATATGATGATTATAATACTATTCAATTATTTTATATATAATTATACAGACACTAAATATAATATACATAATATATAGTTCAATTGATTTGTTTTCTTAAAATTGTGTAAACGATTATAATCACCTACTATAATGAACTTTCAATTATCATTATTTATATCTGCGAATGTAATAATAAAGATTAAGTAAACATACTTATACAGTCATTAATCAATTTAATTACGATTAATATTTTGTACTATTATAATAGTAAATAGTGAATATTCGTATAATATATGAACATAATATATCCATACTAAATTTCACACCTTTTTTAATTAAGTAATATAGAATTTGTGTGTTTATCCTATTATCACCAATAAAGTTGTTTTTTTTTAAGTTAAAATTTTGTTTTCAATTTTAATATTTTATGTTGTCGTAATAATTATTCTTAACAAGAACCTATATTATACTATAAAATACAAATAATATTTTAATAAATTAACAAAGCGAGAGTGTCATTAATGGGTGGCTGCTCTCATCAAACGTAACATGTACTATATAATTTATTGTAAACTCTTTTTATTATTAATATTAATTGTTTTGATACCTTATATATTTTCTGTTGCACATTTTTACTCATTGTGCCTAAGGTATAAAATGTACATTTCTTTTAAAAATAAAAAAAAAATTAACAAAAGATAAGTTTACATTAGAGTACTTAAAATCCTATATTAGGATTACAACGAACATCAGATTATAAAGTACCTATACATAATATAAAGCGCGAGGTTATAAAATACTCAATAAGTTATTATATTTAGTCTCAATAATTGAATTAGATAAAATATGGAATTCTAGTTTCTCATAATATTATAATGTTGGAATCAGGAGACGTTGTTTAGGAGTATTAACGGCACACTCGGTCAACGGGCCGTATAAATATAGAACGAGACTGCTGTACTCGCTAAAACACCAGTGGATCAGAATTTTATTTTTAAGTTCACGCAAAAACATATATATAAATATGTATAGTAATTAAATATACTTCAACTCGAAGATATAAATTTATTTTAATTAATCGAGAAAATACAACGCATTAATATCGGAGTGAATACGTATATTATATACTTTTAATTTAGTAAATAAATTAAAAACTAAACTAAATATGTGTCAAATATTTACACTATTTACAGGACAAATCATAATTCATGTAGTATTCCCGGTAGAATATGCATTAATCACCAAAGCGTATAATACTATATACTGGGCCCCATTAATTTGTATATATTATATTATTTGTTCCATTTAATAGTATAATAAATTAATAACTAATAAGTATAATAGTATAAATAATCTAGTTTGAATTATAACTGGTTTGTTATTAAACGTCAGCTTTAATTTTTTTATTCGACCCATTCAAATTTGAAATTATACAATTAGACGTTTTATAATTTGGCCTATGACTTATCTACCTACAAACATAACATTATGAGACATACCCGATATACGCCTAATAATGATATAGCTGTGCACATAGGGATGACGAGTTGAAAAATGCATAAACACAAGGCACTTGTTACGTTTCACTCATCTATTGTAAAACCATATATTGCTTCATTCAAGATCCAAAACGTAATCATTCTAAAAAGATATATAATGTCATATCACCTGTACAATATAAATAGGTTTCGATAAAACTTTAGTGCAAGTCGTTTTTTCTTGTATTATATGTTTGAGTTAGTTTCAGACTTTAACAGCAGAAAAAAATGAATCTTCAAATGTGAAATTTAGTATCAAAATTACAAAAAAAAAAAAGGAAAAAAAGATACGCAGGCCATATAGCAGTTTGATGAATTATATCAATATCTACGGTACCATCATGGTGGTATAAATTGCAAAATTACTCTAAGTCACCAAGAACGCAATTGTTAACAATCGTGGCTTGGTATAATAAACATAAACTCGTTAATAACTGCAGGTTTTATGTTCATTAGTTTATTATAAATAAAACATATGTTCTAGCTTTATGTACTCAAAAGTCAAAAATGTCATTATAACGAAGACAATTAAAAAAGTATCTATATTGAGTAACCAACTAATGATTTATTTTACTTTAATAGTTTTTTTCTGTTTTTTTATTGGACATTGGAACTTAAAACGTATAATATTTTTTATAATATTTTAAATTATCAACGCAACCACTAATCCCGTTTATATGTAACTATAAATTATTTATTTTTATGTTATGATTTCGCTAATAAGGTGATTTATATTTAAATTTTTTACTCACGACCATTATTAATTCAATGAAGTTTAAAATATCGGCATAATAAGACACGGAATGTTTATTAAATTAAGCTATATCTCACACACATGTTTGTGTATACTTAACCTGTATATATATATATATATGGTGGTAATTTAAATTTTATGTACCTGTCTATTATTTTTTACCAACCCATTTACTATATATAACTGCACCTAACTTGTGGTTTGTTTGCACATTTAAAAATTTGCCTGACCAGCATCACGAAGTGTAAAAATAATATGCGTACATTGATTATTCCATATATTTTTCTATATGCAACGGTAAAAATACGTCTCGTGGAGGTTTTTTCTTGGAACACGATGTCGTGGCGTCTTATGCCGTTCACTGTTTTGAGAGGCTGAAAATATAACGACCGTACACCGTATATACTATTTAGCGTATGTTTTTTTCAGTTTTTTCTTTTTTTTTTTGCCGCGTTAATTACTATATAATATCATACGTGTAGGTATGTAATTTTTCTGCAACGCGTACCGATGCACATTTTTACAGTATATAACGCGTATAATAGTATACGTTATAGATAAAGGTACGTGTTGCGTTTCCGACACGTGTTTGAGATAAAATGTCAAAGAAACGGTTTTGAACGCGACGACGAAGAGTGAAGACGACGACAACTGTTTGACATCATCTGTAGATATTATATTATAATTCCTCCGGATTCAAGATGTCCGGAAACTTGGTTAAGACCTCAAGCCAAATTAGCACGTGCCCCCGCGATGAGCTTCTGCAGCTTATATGTTTGTAGGTATACGGCCGGATGACACAAAATCCCGACGCACGGTAAACAAGATAATATTATATATATATATACCACAACATAAACAGGCGATGTAGTGTAGGTACACGAATATAATACCGCGGAAAGGGGAGACGGATTTGGGGCACACATATGATGCGTGTAAAGGTGCACGTTATAGGATATATATAACATATATATACGTTGTATACACAAGCCGGTAGATTCTCATCGGAGCGATACGTAAAGGTGCTCCCGGGGAAGGGGGAGGGGGAGGAGAGAGAGAGAGATGTAAAAACGAGAAAAAAAAATATGTCTTTAATTACGATTACATGTGTAAGTTCTACACAGAGAGATGAGCTGTCGAGAGTTGACGTATTATAGTAACTCTTCATCGACGACCGTCCATCCATCCACGTGTACTCCAAATGGTCGCGACTGGAACAATAATAATGATAATAATAATAATAATAATACTCGACGGTAGGAATCGTTGTCGTGCCATATTATAATATGAGTGCATATAACACGACTATAATACATTTATATATATTTATATTTTTGGTTTTATGGGTTTCTGTGGGACCAAAACGTTGTTCTAATGATGTGCTCGTCTATACAGCTACACACACACACACACACATATGTATATATAGTCTAGTCCCGCGGACATTTGATGACCTACACATGTAGCGTGTACCCTGCAGCAGCTCGTCGCGTCGTCTCTATATATATTATGCATAATATACTATTATATTATATTATACGACGATATTTTGTGACCTAAAACGTCATTATTGTTAGTCTTATGATTTTTCCGAAATTCGATCAATAGAAAAAAATGTATATCCCAACCGTTTTATGACCGCTGCAGCACTCAGCTGCTGCATGCAGTTTGCTGCGTTGTATTTGTGTACTTGTGTGTTCCAAAATATGTTTTTGACGCTTCTAATATTATAATATTATAGGTACCTATACTCCAGGACGAATGCCGTTAAATAATGCAAAATAATATTTTATTGACTGTCCAAGTGTAACTGCATTCCATCGAATCTCACGATTTGCTCACCGCACATAATATACATATAAGTTAGCTGCCAATTGTACAAAAAGCCAAAAACAGAGCAAATGCCCAAACAATTGAATGCTATTTCTTATCATTCAAAACACGTTTTTATTATTTCTTATGATAAATTGTTATATTATTGTATAACAGATTATTGCAAACTATGATACAATATTACTTATAAGTAATAATATTTTAACATTATCCATCGGTCATCGTATAATACTTCAGTGACGCAGCCAGGACTTTTAAAAGGTGGGGAGGGGGGACTTCATGGTATTCAATTTGTTCTTCAAATGATTTGTATAGCCATTAAATGGCTGCCATTTACTACAAAATACCTATACTACTCCCAAGTCCATGTCCAACCATGTCCATACATCAATACACAGCCAGGACAAAATATAATATAGGTAAAATTATTCGACTCCAAATACACACATTACACGTTTAACACAGAGTATAGGTATATTAATTCCAAATCATATTATCATTAGGTAGAGTTGGAGTAGGTATTTTTAAAATTACAAAAAAATTTAAATATCTACAGTCAAAGGACCAGAAGCTATGGACATTTAGTTCATTGGCTATTATATCGCTGACATACTTTATTGTTTTATTAAAGGTAATAAATAATAATCATAACTAGTAAAATAGATACACCTAACCATAATATACTATTTTTAAATAAATTAAAAAAATGTATTAAACGCAATAATTGTTAATAACAAATAGGTAGGTAGAGTGGTAGAGAAAAACTCAGAACTTAAATTATTATATATACGTAATACTAATCACCTAAATATTTGCAAGAATAATTAATCGAAAAAGTTCCATATGTATAGATTTTAAGGTTTTAATTTTTTAACTATATACTACGTACGTCGTACGTCCATAGGCGAAATTTCAATAAAAAAAACTAAGGGTGCTTATGCTATGCATTTTGTCATTTTAGTTTTTTTTTCTTTGAAAGATTCTTTTTGATACATAAGCACGATCATTATTTGAGGGTGCTAATACCCCCTAAGCCCCCCCCCCTCCCCCTATTTGCGCCTATGCGTACATCACTTACCTTCCTACCTAACATTTAGTCAAAAATCCAAATTAAAAAATGTTTATCTTTTTATTAATATCACTGGAACTCACACAGTAAACTAATAAATTGTATGAAATTTTTTCTTAGATATCGTTTTAGTAAGTAATTATTATAAATAACATTTTTTGTTGGCTGGAAAAGTAATGTTGTTTAAAATATTAACAAAATTTAAAAAAAAAAATTATTTATTCGATAATAATATTGTTTGAAAATTTTAATAATGAGCAAACATATCATAAAAATGAATATGAAATAAAATGATACTCCAAAATATTGATCATGACTCACAGATCTTTTGGTATTGAGTAAAAAATGATTTTACTGAAAACTATAAACATAATATTCTTTTACTAAATAATATAAAAATATGTAATATAATTAAATTATACATTATTGCGTCATACGGCCTTGTGGCGCAACGGATAACGCGTCTGACTACGGATCAGAAGATTCCAGGTTCGAATCCTGGCAAGGTCGAAGTACATTTTGCATTTTTTTTTTATTTCAAACTGCTTTGAGGTAAGTAAATTAAATTTTAATATGTAATGACTAATAACTAATAAGTAAGTTTGATTTAAACTGTTTTAATTATATTCCCAATGTTATGATGATTATTTTATTTGTTATATTTATATTGGTCGTATTCATTAATGGTTAAATTGTTATAATATTATACTAGGTATATAAAATATTTGCAATTCCAAAAAAAGACAAACGTATTCTATTTCTATTTCAATTTTAAATACCAATTTATACTTATATGTGTACAAAACTACAAATAATATTTTGTAAGAACATAACCAACCCGATTTATTTCAAAATTTAAAAGTCAAAACCAAATGAATAACGTAATATAATATTAAGATAGAAAATTGTTAACTGAGTACCTATACACTATACTTGGGGGAGTAATTCTAACGCTGTTCCAATAACCATGTAAGCCATTCAAACCTAAGAAAAAAACCGACAGTAAAATGCTAATAATTATAGGTATTAAAATAAATAATGTATTATTAAACTACGAGTCTACGACCTACCTAACTATAAGAAAATTATAAAAATATATTAATATTATTTAAGGACGCTACACATATATTTGCTGTCTCCTTCTTACAAGTGCGTAACATAATAAATTTACCCTTAGCAGATCACGTTTAGCTCCATTAGTTTAAAGATTTACTAAGAAATACTCAGTCCTTATATGTTACAGACCCAACATATTTGAATCCCAAAACTAGTTTTCTGAGAACCAGGTAAAATTGTTTCCCCCGCCAAGGTTGCAAACGCGTGGCTTGCAAAAAAAAAAATTAGGGTGGCAGACAACCTTTCAAAATTAAAACATAAAAAACATAGAATCATCGACCCTGCCAAGATTCGAACCTGGAATCTTCTGATCCGTAGTCAGACACGTTATCCGTTGCGCCACAGGGCCAGATATCTCCATTTTACATATATCATCGATCTTATAATATTATATCAGAAGGACGTGCCGAGTTTCTATTATAAACATGATAACTTTATCGTTGATTAACCTAAATCTATCATCAACGTTATTCGTATAATTTATAGTCAATTTATTTATACCTATTTAAATATTTTTTTAAATTAATTTAGGTCTAATTAATATTGTAATATAAAGTATACTTATAACTATATGATGTTTAAATTACGGTGAAAATACACGATAGTAAATCTATTGTATTAAAACACGTTGTTATAATTACAAAATGTATAGTCCCTAATCCCAATAATATATTATTATTTATTAGTTTATTACATAGGTACTTATGATAATAGCCGCAGACATGAAAAATATGATTACCTTATTATTTTGAAGTAGCAGTGAAAGAATTTACTAAACGACTATACGCGCATTACCAGGTAAAACCATATAGGTTTTATGTGGTAACCACTTAAACGATATAATTAAACCTATTAAAATGTATTTTTTTTTTTTAATTTCCATATAAAGAATAAATTTTAAATCGTAGTATAAAAAACAGTAGATTTAAGTACCTATAACAATAGTGTATAATCCTAATAAATAATGGCGTTCGCATACTGCACAACACCTATTTATAGGTACAATATTGTTGGCACGGTTGAAGCCAAAACTGATTTTTAATGGTGTTTAAGTAGGCATCATCAATGCATCGTTTATGTTTATTCGTTATTAATATTTAACACGATAAGTACACACAAAGACAATAAGAACATATTATTTATTGATAATATTATTTGCATATTATCATCGTATCCGTTGTAAACTATTGGTTTGTACAAAACAACATTTGGCACTACAAAAATCGAATGGTTAATATCTGCGCTACAGTTAAAACTATATAATGTGTATTTTAATACCATTTCATAAACTTATACTTTTAAAAAACGGCCAAAATGAATATATATAAATCGACAGTGCAGCAAGAGAATTTATAGTCAAATAAACAACAGTGAAAATAAATTCGTAAATTAATTATATTTTTGGAAACATTCGTGGGGTGTCGAAATAAGTATCCGGCATACATACTTCATTATACTTTTAAGTAGTTTATACCGATAGTATGATGTATAATAGATGTATACGAACAGCTGTCAACATTTAAGAACCATCTTTGCGTAGACACTATATTGCAGTTTAATATAGGTATATAACTTTTAACTGCGGTTGTATACAAAAATCTTAAACAAAAAAAAAAAAATAGTAAGTGCACAACATTTTTACGATAACAAAAGTAAACTGTTATTGTACGCATTGTTAGTAGTTTGTTTTTAACCACCAAGAGAAAAAAAATCTAGTTTCACTCCTAATTATTTTTACGTACGTGGTACCTACCACACTATTATACGATCTTCACAAATAATGAACGCGAACACTGTTTTTCTAAAAATGTTTTACCTGACCTGAATTGAATTGAATCTTTGTTATATATGGTAAATTCGGAGAGTTCACTGCACTTCTGATAGCTTTCAGCTTTCACTGTTGGAGTTTAATATTCGAAGTCCGATGATATCCATTCAACTGCATTGACGGCCCTTTACCAATGTCTAATGGTGACCATTTATGAGCAAAGTACGGCCCAACGGTCAAATTTTGCCCACGACTCTGCAAACAATGTAATTTAGAGTTTTTAAATTAATAAAAAAAAAAAATATATAACATTTAGGAAGTATACATATACATTATTTTTCTCTCCATACATATTTTGTTCAATCATTATTAAATATTATAAACTTATCAATTCATTAACAATAAATGCAAATAATGTTTTAGAAAAAACTAAGAGCGTCATAAAAGTTTTAGTACGTACAGCATATTGATTTTGATAGGTCCCTAATGAAAATATTTCAAAGACCTATCAATTATTATAGTCATTATATTTGAGTTGCAAGGTTATATTAATAGAAGGTAATAATAAAATTAGGTATGACGCAAATTTATATTGTATGGTTTAAGTTCGCGTTTTATACTCAATTTTATGCAGTTATATTTTGCTACATAAAATTCTTTGTTTTCTTTTGTTACAAAACAGTGTGTAGACTGTAGGGTCACTTATGGCATCACCGGAACCATATAATTAAACGGAATAATAAAAAATTAACCTGAAAAAAAAAACAATAGTACCTATTTACTACACAATCGGCTAATTAAGTCACATCGATAGAGTAAAATGAATTTTATTAGATTGTATGTAGAAATGTATTTGTTGATTTATTCGTGCGGGTTAGACAACCTTGAATTTTATGGTACCAAAAACACTTTAAACTATCGATGTATATTTACCTACAGTCATCCAATAAGTATGTTCGTGGAAAACGGTGAATTATGAATGTTGTAATAAAAAGTGTAATGGCTAACACACCAATATCTGATGAAAAAGGAAGACCCTCCCATTTGTGCCAGTTGTGGTATTCCTCTCACAATTAAACACATCATATCCGAATGCCGCATATACGAAACGGACAAACGGACCCAAACAATATTAATAATTTGATAAAATTTATAATTAAGTCCAAGCTTATAAATTGTATATAACCTGTAAATAATTGTATATATATTATGTAACCTATTGTAAACCAACGCCAATGGCCTTTGACGCCGAGGCTTAATATAAATAAAAAAAAAAAGTGTAATTTTATGTTTATATTTAATTTCACAGTCGAGGTAAAGTTACTAAACTTTGTACACAATTTTTGTCAATTTTATTCGGGCATAAATTCCAAAAATAAAAACTTAAACCAAAACAGTATCATACTACATCATGCAACCAATTTTAATGTATAAATGTGTACACTGTACATAGAATACATGTTTTTAGGTATAAATTACCTATTTTTATTGTTAATTACCTACATTATATACATATCAAATAGTGTATTCAAAATTTAAGCACAATAACACGGATTCTTAACAAAATCACAATTATGATTAGCCATTATTTTTTATAATTTACCATTACAACATCACAATATGAAATATTATATAAATATAGGTATATATATGTATTTGAGCAGATAATACCAAATATTTGCAGGACAAAAATACACTATATTATACAAAAAGGAAAGAAATTTTTTTTTTAATTTGATAAAAATTCTATGTAAATTACACCTACAGCTTAAGAGGAGGAGGAGAACATCGCACCCACGTGTGTTGTCTCCGTCTTACACACGTATTGCATAACAAATCTTCACTAGTTTCAATAGTGTGGCAGTGAGCTGTTATAGTTTTGATATGAGAGTGGATTGACACATTATCGAACTTTTAGGTAAGAACATTATGTGCGCTCTTACGTTGTTTTTTTTACAAAATTTTAAATGAGTTATGAGTATGTGAAGAATAAATATTTAAAAACGCACATAGCTCATTTAAAAATTTTAATATCGTAAAAAACCGACGAGAGAACACAGATAATGTTCTCAAATAAAAGTTTGATAATGGGTCGATTCACTCTAGCATTAAAACTAACAGCAGACTAATGAACGAAAATTTGCTATGTAGTAAGTCTGTAATAAAATACGGAGACAACACAATAAGCCCTAACCTTTAAGACGTCTTCTTAAAGAATATAAATATAACACTCACAGAAGCACACAGCAGTAAGTCAATTATTTACAAGATTTTTATAATTAAATGGAATTTGTGAAGAACATTTAAAACGGATTCTAGAGTCTAGACCCCGATGATGAATTAAAATAACGTGTCCCATTTATGTTCATGTTTAAGTTCATCACATGCCTAATATTTTTAAAGTATCCAAAATAGCAATGACAATTCTTAATCAAATTAACATTAATTATTTTATATCTTGTTCTGGATTTGAATGGGTAATGTAAAATTGAATTTTATCCAACCGAATTTTCGTTTTCTAATTTCTACTGTACCCTCTTTGTTTAATAAATTGTACCTACATTACATTTTTATGATGAACTAAATTGACATATTTATGGTGTATGCGTAATATTGGTGGAAAATTATTTTAACTTAACGATTATGTGTATCGCATATATATTTTATAAAATATATTATTATGAAATGTGTACAAAAAAACACGTGGTATCGATTATTATTACTGCACCAATAAATTGTAGACATATATTCTCTCATTGAAAGAGCTGAATATTTGGCCAAAAGTTTTTTGTTTTTTTTTTTTTAATTTTAATCCGAATGTAGGTAATATTGTATACACCCACCCGCGTGGGTGGTATCTGGCACTGCGGTATTATTGAAACTAACAGTTTTTATTATCTTGTTGTTTCGTAAAAAGTGGTGTCCACGGCGGTCATTGTACGGTAGCCGAAATAAAAATAATAATAACCATCACATTCATTGGAACATAATATCATAGCCATTGTGGAATTATGTTATATCTCTATGAAAATCGATGGCAGTCACCAGCCTAATATTCCGTTCCACAGAATAATAATAATAATAATATATTAATATTCTAATGACATTTTAACGTTTTTATTATTAGTTTATACATCACAGTAATCATTATTATACAAACCGGTGCAGGTCTCGAAGCACAACTTTTATCCCCATCCCTCCAGAAAATAACTTTACCATTACTGGAGTTTGTCCGTTGCGATGTACTCTATAGGAAAACTTAATCGTTTCATTTAGTTTTTAAATGACATAATATTATATATCCACTGATAACTGCAGCAGCTATGGCGGCTTTCAAATGAATTTTGTATTATAGATATTTTTTTTTTCAAAATAGTTATTTCGAACGCGTGTGTTTGAAATTGTATATACAGTGAAACCTCTAAATACCACCGGACACTCTCGGTCGCTTAAATGTCGTCCGTTATTTGGAGTTGTCCGCTATTAAGAGGTGTCCGTTAAAGGAGGTTTCACTGTATATTTTTTTTCTTTGTCAATTCGAATAAAATATACTACTTCTCATGAATTATAAAAATTGGCTAAATTATTAATATGGAAGATGTGCATAACAATTAGTGTAGGTAATTTAATATAAATATTTCTTTAGAAATAAATCATTTTTACCGAAATATTAGAGAAACGTGAAACCTACAATACACATTACACATTACATCGCAATATTATCATGTATACACTATACCTATACACTTCTCCAATAATAGAACGACTCAACGAACTATCTGGTTCACTCATATGACAATTATTATGATTTGTGAACCTGCCGCAATTCAATTGCAGTCGACTGGTATACCTATAAATCTTTACCAACTGTTAACAATAATGTCAACACTCAACACGGTTATAAATATTATGGTCATTGCTCCTACATAAAATATAGGTAAATTATAGGCATATGAAATATATGTGCCACGTAGGTCACACAGATGAATATGATTATTGATTATACCTCACGATGTCTATTATACGAGTGAATGATAATAATATATGATATAATTTTAAATTTGAATATAATTATTTATTCATTTATTAATCACAAAAGTCGTTGGGAATGCAGTTAATGATGTGCCTAAATTATAGGTACTCAATTATTACTCATACTACAAAAAAATAATCAACCATCCTTTATTATATCAGGCATTGGTAAAGCATGTGATCTACCGGGTCCACCGTGTAGATCTATAGGTAACGTAAAGTACAATATGCCTTTTGTGACCAATTACACGGTAGTAATGTTACCGGGGACTACCATAGTGTCTGTTTAATGGAAATCATACTCCAGATATTGGCTAATATTATTATCTATGCATAATTACATCGTATTCGTTCATCTGTTTTATTCAATAAAACATTTATAGGTACCTAACAAAGTCTGCAGAATTTAAATTTTAAATTTATGGTGTCTCTTAAAGATTAGTTGAAAAATTGTAAATCATTTACAAAATTCTATGTTTTACGATTGATAGAGCTTCGTGAAGATCGCAAAACGTACGTCTATATAATATTCAAGACGCGAAACGAGAAAACTATTATAGCGCGAAGTAGGTATTTTACCCACCCCCAGGCAAAAAATCAAAAAAAAAAAAACTCGTGTTGACAAAATTAGGAATAGTTGGCAAAATCTTCTATATCATAATATTCTTAAAATTTAAATTCATTCGGTTTTAACAAAACTTAAAAAAAATACTAATCTGCGACGCACAACAGTTGAAAATAGTTTAAAAATCATGTGAAATGTGCACGTCGGCGGGCCGGTAACACATTTGCCACACTTTAAAAAAAAACAAATATGATCGGCACAACCTCTCCCGTCATCACCACCACAACCACGACCCACTACGGTTCGGGCGCACACGTTTAACATATTATTATTATCACACACATTTCTATCGAGTACCCTGCACCCGTGCGCTAAACACGTGCGCTAAAAATGCATCACCGCTGCAGCAACTGCAGTAGCAGCGTGCAGCAGCCGTAGCCGTTTACTGCACAGAGTGTGACTATATAGGTACGTAAAGTGTGTAAAAGGGTGCGAGAGACCCCTTTCGCATACTGCAACTGCAGCTCAGCATCGGTCGTTATATATTATACACACATATATATAGCACGTACACAAAATATACTCCTCCACACTCGTTTGTACAATATTATTATGTGTTGTAATATATTACAACAACTATCACTACAGTGCGCGTGTGTTGTTTTTAGCATCGGCCCGAATGATTGTATTAGATATATAATACCTCATCTTCACGGCCATCATCCGCTCGTCTGTCTGTGAACCGTAAGATCGTCGTCGTCGCGCGCCGGTTTCCTGTTCTGTATTATTATGTTTTATTAATATTATGGTACGCGTATATATATATATATATTATATGTAGAGAGCGTCGCATTCATTTGTAACCGAAAACGACCGAGTTAATAATAAACGAGCGGAGCGAAATAGCTTTTCGGAAGCCGGAAACTTTTTTCCCCGTATAGCGCCCCGTCGTCACGCCGCGAACACGGTCTATATACGTATATTATACATCGTATAGGTATATATCACATATTATGGAGATACATATGTATATGATTATATGTGTATATATATAATACGCGTGTCTACCTACATATACGCTCATCTCCTGTATGATGGCGACGGACGACGAATGACACGGACGTCCGGGATGACGATTGTTGATGATCCAGCGTAGGTATATTGTCTAGCGGCAAAGTTTCCGCAGCAGTGTTCTCGGGCCCAAACTCCGTTTCCCTCCCCCCCCCCCCCCCCCGATATTGTGCGCTGTATAGCATCTACATATGGGTCTATATATATATAGTGATGTATACAACGTCTGCAGAGCACTATGAAAAACCGTCGTCGTCATTACCGCCCGGTTATAAGCCTCGCGCCGTCTCCCTCCGGCTCGTGTTCCTCATCGTTTGTATAAACGGTCAAACTACGGTTTAAGTGCCAAATCGTGTCCGTCGGATAGAAAATCCCCCGAGGACGACTAATTCGGTCTCGTGGACCGTCGCTTTTAAAACAGCTCACCGACAATGTATATATAATATATATAATGTAATGGGAACTTTAACGTATATTCGTCGTCGTCGATTTATGTAGTGTTATCAACTAAGCACAGCCGTGTCCAATTATATTATGTACCTAATAGGTGTGCAATTTAAGTCTAAACAATTTATGTTGAACGATGAGAAGAGACGAAGTCGGTTTCGGGTGACGATGATGGCCTTTCTACGGCGATTTCTGTATTATATTATGATGATCCACTTCTGCTCCAGCGTTCTCTGTTGACGCTAAACGGTAATAACTTTCCAGTACAGACGTACCTATATCATATATTGTGTATATTATTATTATGTACGCAGTGGGAGACAGCGGTTTGATTTTCAATTACTAGCTGTAAAATGCATTCGTCGAAAACATTGATCAATCGAACAGAGGTCATGTGAATGCACATGTTGAAAATAAAAATTATTGGTGGCCATTAAATTTATTTTCGCATTCACGGTTAATATTTAAGGTTAATGAAATTAAAAACGTTTGAACAGACGACTAAATAGTTGTTTTTCATTTTTTGAAATGGGAAGCTAAGCCCTTGAGAGGGTTTTAAACCGTTTAGTCACTATGGTCAATATGTGTAAGCCTCTCATGAATTTCTACTAGATTTAAAGAAATAATTAATTATAATAGGTCCATAATATTTCTAACACTTGGATGTATTTAGAATAAGTTATTATGAACGTCTGCAATAGCGAAACATGCAACTTAACACATAAATATTACCTAATAATTAACCTCCTGCTAGAGACCAATAATCGATGTCAACAGAAACATAAAAATAATATTCATCTCGTATAATACTATACTCAAGAAAAACATAATGCAACTATATAATAACAATTTAAACTTAAACAATTCAAATTATTTTCACTCGTAAATGTAATGTAATATGAATGTTTGTTCATATAAATGATAATATGTTATTTGCTTTAATAAGTTTTGTATCACAAGTTATTCAATTAAAATATCATTTTTGAATTTTCTGAGGACAAAAAACTATGTACCTAAGTAATTAATAATTATTCAATTTTTAAACAGTTGAATTGTAAGATTAAAATAATAATTATTAGATATAATTGGTACGGTATAATAATGCATTAATCTTAACAACGTCATAAAATTAGTATCTTAAACATTCAAACAAAATATATTTTTAATTATTATTATCATTATTTTTTTTTTTTTGAAAACGCGCTATTTTCCGAACTGTTGCAATCCCACGCAATGATTTATAATACCCACAAATTATACCAGTGGTCCAAACAAACTAATAAATGATAATGTCGTACAGGAACAGGATGTAAACCTCCGAACATCTGGATGAAATGATGGCGTATTTGACCCGGTGAGTGGTGACGGATCTGTTGGTCCGCTTGTATTTGCATCACGCAAAATTCTGCACATAAAAAGGGAAAAAAATACAGAGCTATTTGTCATTTCTCTCGGTGGTCGAAAAATGTAAAGAGACGACCGTGTGAACAGTGTCGAGGCCATTACGCTTAATAACCATTGTAATATTATATTAGGTTCGTTATAACTTAAATAATATTATGCATACCAGCCACACCACCAGGATTTAACTTCATTATACTGGTTAAAATCCACTTTTCTTTTAAACTTAACTTTAATAGGTTTATTCGAGATATAGATGACATAAATATTTTTGAAAAACACGACTGCCTATTTTTTCTAATAGTAAATTATTATTAAAACAAAATATTTCAAATATTTTAATTTATATTTATAATTTCGAAAGGACAATAATTGTATAATATGAGTATTATATGTTGTCATCCTCGTTGCACTTATAAAATTATTGAAATTCCATTAAGTTGTTTAATTTTTCATAACAATAATATTATGCATATACGTCTAATTTATTAATACTTATAAATTATAATGCACAATATTATACAAGGGAGAATATAAAGATTCAATAGACTTTTTAGAATTTACCGTTTATTACGTAAAATAGATGAAATATTTATGGGAACATAAGTTATTACTTATTACGAAGAACAAAACTATAAGATTGCAATACATTTTCTATTTGATTTTAAATTAAATATAATGTGAATAAATAGATTATTTTTAAAGTATTATCACCCTATAAATTGTATGTGGGTGAGTCTTAAGTATGGAGTTTTATAAATAAGTCATCATATTTTTAACACTATTTTGCTTTTAAAAATTAATATTTGAAAAGCATTTATACTTTATAGAATGAAATAGCTTACCGACATTTACAGATGTAATATGTGTACATTATACATCAAACCTTATTTTTAGCATCTGTCGACAATGGTTTAATATGCTTTTAGGATTTGTCCGAAAGCAAAATAATGTAGAGGCGTAAACAAACATAGCAGCATAATGACCTTGTTTTCATCAGATTAACATAAAAATAAAGCAAACTATTTCAATTAAAAGTTAAAAGCATTTTTTGTTTACATGTAAACGAAATATTAACACAGTTTAAAATTGAATAAATCATTAAAAAATCTACACATTCTCAATACTCGATAAGCTGTAAATAAATTATAGTAATTATTTATACTCTGGATAAGATTTTGAAAAAGAAAATTTTTGCTAAATAATAGTCATCGGAAGATGGGATTCCAGGTGTTTTATGAGTTGTTCGACATAATCAATTAAAAGTTAAAACCCATCATCTAACGACTAGTGCAGCATATACATTATAATTCGTCCGCAGGAGGAGACCACGATTTAGTAAGGCAACTTGCCAACTACACGGGTGGATCCGGAAAGGAATAAACCGTTGGTACAAATTAATTGTGTGGACAAAAAAAAAACTGACACGTTAAAAATAATTTCTTAACCAAAAAGTACTTTGACTGTCTGATCTGATTTCTTCAAACTTTCTTTGTAAGACATAATTCGGTCTAATAATACAAACTACAGTCGTTTCGAAAATGATCTTTGAAGTTTTGAATCCTATTATTCGAAAAATATTAGAGTTTATTGTATGTACACGCGTTACGTTTCGAAATTTTAAATAAAAATATTATAATAAACCTATACCTACAATAGATGTATACGTGACACGGAAAGCGATGCTTTGAGGCTCATTATTGTTTCATATTTCGTAACAGTTTTCCCACTAAAATAAACCATCGATTTACGACCATCATTCGACCAATGAAACACTGTCGCCAGTTGATACACAAGTGTTAGATATAACTATACGATATTATAAAAACTTAAGTAACAGAAGAGTTAACACGCTCAATTATATCAGTGATTTACACTGCAACTAAACACAATAGACACATTAAGTTATAAGTAAGTTCTAGTAGATAAAAAAAGATGTGTAGACCATAAATCATGCATATAAATATTTATGCATTTTTAGACTCACTTAATATCAAATTAATGCGTACCATACACTGGTAACTTAACAATGGTATTAATATTTATAATCAAACAAAATGAAATATAATACGTTACATAATGATGTGTTAAAAACCGTTTTAATTATATATTATAATGTTTATTGTGCATCATTTAGGACCTATAAAAATTATATTTCCAAAATTATTCAATCTCAATACCTATATATATATATATATACAGGGTGATTTTTTTATCGAAGAACACTCATTATTTAAAAAAGTATGAGTGTATGAGTATGAGTGTTCTCCGATAAAAAAATCACCCTGTATATATAATATGATTCATTATATTATTTACTTATTATAAATAGTCAAATAATTACGTGTTAGGTATATATATTTTGTACGTTTTCACTTTTTTGTTTTTCAAATGGCTAAACACAATATTATTAATTTCGGGATTATTTCTAAGCAAAATAATAATATTTAAACGAGTTAGATTTTCGTTGATATATGTGTTAGGTTTTAAATAATAGTTACTACTTAATACTTACTCAACTCAAATAATAATAACTTTTAAGCATGCATACAAGAGGCATATTTACACAGCTTGTATAAATAATACACAAACTAAAAAAACAATTAAAATAAATCCTAATTTAACTATATTAATATGTTAATTATCCCAGAAAATATTTAATATTAAGTAATTAAATATCCAATATTATATAATTTATTGATATTTCAAAATCGCTCAATTATTCAACTCTATTAAAAATATATATATATCTATGGGTTTTTTTGTTATTAAGATTTATTGGAATATTTTTCAAAATGTGGAGACAATAAACTCCGTAGGTTTACCAAAAAAATCTCTTTTACAGATAGAATATATATCATGCACTGCACTATGTTCAAGATAAAAGTGAATCATAAAACAACGGAACTATACAAAATATAAATTAAATAATCTTCAGAACTACACCGACAACTTTTTGTTCTGGCACAAGATTTGGTTGATTATTTATCTTATAAGATATTATAATTTAGCTGGGCGATATTTTAACTCAAAGATAAAAAGTGCCGTAATATAATATGAAATCATTAGGAAATTAACTATATTATATGATATTAAAACTAATATTAGAAATTACTTTGAGGAACACGTTTTGTTTAAATTTAAATAAATATAAACACAGCTCAGAACGATATATTATAAACTTGTTGTTTATCAAATACGAATTATAAAGTACGCTTTGAAACATTTTTTAAATGAAATAAAAATTTTAAATAAACACGTGTATACAGGTTAGTACTTAACACATATATACAGGTTAGTTTTGATGTAATATATATTTGATTGTACAAAATGTGATCAATATTATATCGCATTAACGATAAATTGCTCAAAGCAACGTCCTTCTAATCATAACTATATTTAAATTCCTTCAGAGTTTTTTCACGGTTATATTACCCGGTTAAACCATTTAGATGATAAAAAATTGGCACGTCAATCTTTCACTGTAATTTAGGAGGATTTTTTTTCAAATATCAATAGTATTTTAAATTGTTTTCAAACAAAACAGTAAACACACAATAAAAATATATGTATCTATACATAATGTTTGTCATTTCTATATAATGTTTTCCTTTTGAATTTTAAAATAAAATAAACATAATAATAATATATGTACCTATAGATACCTACTGCAAAGCGATATAACTATATCGAAAAAATTTAAATCTCAATATTGTTCAAACAGTGGAATAAAAACACCTTTAGTATGGTGGTCGTAAAAAGCACAACAGGTGGTATGCACAGGTTTTATTACTTAAACTCACCCCCTCCCCCCAATCCGGACTATACAATCTCATCATAATCTCTAAAAAGACGTGGCTCGTGCCTACCGCGTACGCGCTTACTATATACCTATTACTGAAGGTATACCTATCCGATGATTATGAAATTTTAAACAAATATTTGAGAAACTTTTCGGAAACAAGCGAACGTTAAAAATGTGTTTACAGAGCCGATAATGTAGGCATGTGCGACTAATGCGTTTCGGGAACGAGGCTGAGGATTTACCCCTTTTCTTCTACCGCACAAAACGCGTGTGACGGGCGCGGCGGCGGCCTCTTTGACTCAAACGAAGCCGAATGATTGAACACTCCCGCAGACATTTTCCATTGTACAAACACATTTTTTATACGCCCATTTAACCATATCGGCGGGTTCGTGGTTTTTTTTTATATATGCTTAGAGTATAAACGCGGGGTATTATAGTAAGGTATTATTTTGCAATAATGAAAAAGAGAAAATGATCGAATATAATAACGTCATCGATATTACGACTTGACGGCTTGTCGCCGCGGACGTCTCGATGCAGTTGAACCTAATCACCTGCAGTATTAAAAAAAAAAAAAAACCTCCCATAAAAATCCTAACCATATGGATTTACGTGTTTATTATAATACGATGTGGGTAAAAAAATATACGACATAATCTAGATCTAAGAATCGAATAACTCATCAATTATCACTTATGTGTCTTGCAGTCATCATCACGATATAATACATAGTAATACGCAACGCGAATTCAAAAACATGTTCGCTTGATGTTCATGCTCAACCGTGCATTTAATCGAATTATGTTTTTTGAATTTTTAAGTGCACTCTTAATGCAGATCATGATATTATTTTAATAATTATATAAATATATATATATATATATAATTATATTTAATAATGACCACCACAGATGGCCTTATCTTGTTTAAAGTTCAAACGCTATAATAAATCTGTGCATTTTAAAATATTACACTAATTTAGTGTGAAAACCAAAATTTGAAAAAATACATAATTCAATCGTTAAAACGAGTCTGTTCCTACAAGCATTATGCTCATTACGGCTATAGTCCATTTTGCTATAGATAGGTACCTGTAGAAAAAAAACCGTCGTAATAATAATTTCAAACCTCAAAAACACGAATCCGAAATATGGCAGGAAAAAAATATAGCTTATACTATGATATTTCGGCGCCCGGTGTACACGTTACGAAAACGAAAAATATAAACTTATCTATATAGACACGCGCGTAACGTGCGGCCGCGTTCGTGTTTTAATAATATCTAACGTTTGTCTTGGTCCGCGTGTGTATACACACAATAGTCACCATTGGGTTTGTTGGACACGTCGGCGTGCATTAAATGTATATTATTCCCAGTGCATATATAGTTCATAATATACACGTAGTGTGCATGTATCTATATAGCCCAGCGCATCCTCCAGGACCCACGTGCATGCGCCGCCACACACTCTCGGTAGTGCGTACACGACCACCGCAGTCTGATTGACGATTTCAAATATTGTCCTTAATTAGCACACGATGGCTGATCTGATTGAACTTAATTAAACGTCTACCATCACGAAACATTATATTGTTATGTATTATAATGTGCCACGATGAGGCTGCATCACACGCTCGTGTGCACAGTCTGCAGCCGTATACATTTACGGGTTTTGCTGCAGGAAACGATGATTCCGTCTTTTACGATAATAATTGTTTTAACGTTTGAACCTTTAAGGGGATCGGAAGCGATGATTTCCTGTCTTTGTCCAACACGCGTACAACGTGGGATTACATATTATATAGACGTGTTCTATTTCCAACGTAGGTACCGATTGATATAATGAAACTATGAGAAATCTGTAGACAGATTTGAATTTGTCGTCAAGTCTTCTCGAGATCGACATTCCCACACTTTTGACATCATCTCTCGAATTCCTAAAAACTATACGTTAAAAAGAATAATTAAAAAATTGACGTATTTAAAAATCAAAAATTTTGGAAAGTCGATCTCAAGAGAAGACTTGACGACAAATTCAAATCTGTTTTAAGAATTCATATCGCTTCATTATATCAATCGGTACGTTGGAAATAGAACATATCTATAATCCTATGTTGTACGTGTGTCAAACAAAAACAGAAAATCACCGCTTCCAATCCCCTTAAACATAGTTTTGTTTTTGTGCACGATGAATAATAATCTTTTAGTCTGATGTGGAAAGTCAAAACCGCGATCAGTGGGCAAACTCGACCCTCGTCATATTATTACGTATATTGACATAATAATAATGTTTTATTATTACTGTTGTGTCATCTTTGAGGGTTGGTGCGCAAGATTGGTGGAGGAAGGTTGTGGAATGGGATAGAGGTTTTAATGTAGTTGCTACGGCGTACTTGGAATTTCACCAAAAGTGTCAGAAATCGAGCCGACGACGAAATCATATATATGTATTTTCGTCTCGGACGAGTCGGATGTATGAGATATAATTTATTTTCATATGGAACATAATGCTATACAGTAGTTGTAGTATTGTAGTAATAATATCACTCTAATGAGTAACACTATTTTTATTGAGGAAAAAAATACAGTAATAATAAATATTTATCATTCGTGGAATGCACTCACGTGCACATGCATACTGACATTTGAGATTAACATTAATATTAAAATTATATTCCACGAGTATACTATGGGCACACGTGTCTTTATATTTATAATGCAAAATATTATCGATTAAAATATTGATTAAGCTACTAATGATATTGTTTTTTTGTCATGATTACAGACGTCGTGGACTGCATTGTGGGTAATAAAAAACCAGCCTAACTAACCTGAAGATCATAGTTTTTTTCGGCTATATTTCAAGAACTATATAATAAACATAGCCAATAAGACTATAATAAATTATGTTCATTTTCTTTAGAATATTAACAAAACACATAAATCAAGAATTCGAAAACCATAATAATGTATAAAAAGACAAATAGTATATGACGATACCATTGGTAAGGAATATAGATATATAGACAATTAAGGATAAATTACGCTTTTTGATAATTATCGTATAAGCCAACATACGAAAGAAATAAGGAAAAGGAAACAATAATTTTAGTGGCGAGTTCGGGACAGTAAATAAATAAAAGAATATAAAGTTTATAGCTTGTATTATAGAACAAGAGAAGAGGATTTTAATGATCATTCAGATCATTTATGATGGAAGTTAAATGAAGAAGAGAAATTAATGGTGACCTACTCAGTTACTCCTCTTCTTAATTTCTTATGTTCGAAACAATAAAGTTTAAAACTATACATATAAACATACAGCGATAGTCGGTTAACAGTTTAACACGCATGCATTGTAAATTGTAATTTATTTAATTGATTTTTTTAATCGTTATGCATTTTATAATGTACACTATAAAGTTTCAGAATAATAGGAATGATATATGAAGTGAATGCATAATTGTTTTGAAATCAACGTTTAAAATATTATATTTTTAATTTTCTGTGCATGACTGAATTATTAATTAATTAAAAAGTTATTCATTTGATCTAAAAATAATTATATTTATTTGGTTTGATTTGAAGTATAATTGAATACGTCATTGAGTACCTATATGTTAATTGATAACAGTATTAATAAAACATAAAATGACGATAGGACATAGGTACATTTGGTTTTATTATTTTAAAAACAATCGTGCATGACGTTGGAATAAGCATAATATGCATATTCAACACGTCAATACATATTTTATAATTCATAACATTATATTCCATTAGGTAATACAATTAGGATTTTTATTTTTAGTATTATTTTATTTTAATATTCAATATTTGTGTACTGCATATAGTTATGGGCGCACTTAAGAACTTCTAATGTATTATGCGTTTTTTTTTTTAAATTTTATTTTCATGTTTACAATCAAAGTTGAGTTAGCATAATATTTTATACAGGACATTAAACTATAATAATTCTTAATTCTGTTGTATTATTCTTTGAATACATTTTATTTGGATACGATTTTATTTAATACTAAAAATGCTAGTTTTTATTACCAAGCCAGTTTTTATCACCCTATACAGGTATACTCCCTTCGTGGTCCAAAGAACTGGCACCAGTTTATAATTTACGTAAAAAAAACCTTTAAATCAAACGGAGCGTATAGGTAAACAGTCCAAATTGTATGGTGATCTCCCGATTTTTTTTTAAACTAGTCACTAGTTGATATACTAGTGAATTCTCCCTGCTCAAAATTTTGTTTACCTGAGAAAAAAATACATTTTTTTTATTATTCACTATAATTTAAACAAGTAACTACTTGACTTCTTTTGAATTTATATTTACAAATATTATTATGAAAATTAAATGAAAATTAAACATAACTAATGATTTTTTTGTCTTATTAGTCTATTGACTATATAACTATATGACTTAAAGCTTATAAAATTGATTTAAATTAGTATATTATTTAGTATAAAATAATGAAATATTATGTACTTTGAATTTTTCAAATTCACATGATATTTTACGAAATGGTACGATTATAATATACGAACGAAGTCGTAGATCCGAGAGAGTTTACAACCACCTGTCACCCTGCAATCACATACATATAGCGATGATTGACTACGCTAAACACAACGACGTACGTAAAATATTCAACAAGCTGCACCGATCACTTGACAAAAACATAATATTGTCGAATCAAAATAAAAAAAAAATTTTCACGCATGACAAACTAATATTCATCCAACGATTGTAAAAACTGTAAACATTGTCATTATAGATTAATATTATATTTTAGGGTGTTATAACTCGTATATTTATCTCAAAGCAAAAGTAGATGAAATATCTATATAACCATAATCGGTGTTGAATATTTCACAAATCATAATGATTTGCCAACCGTATAAACTATAAAGTACCGTAAAAGTAACATATTATCATCACTATCGTTGTCGCGATGTTCAACAACCAATAAATGGTCGCGTGTAAGGGCGGTAGTAATAATATATTATTATTGTTTATAAGTCGTCTGCGCCCGATTGTAACAGAAAAACGCATATTTATCGCGTACCGTTAGAACTGCAGGCGTCTTCTCAGCTGCAATGCTGTTCTCTGTCTGTTGACTGTTATATCATATAATATATATGCATGTATATATATATACGGCACGCACCGCACACTAACCCCGAAAATCCAAATGGAATGTTTTATTTTTTGGGCGGCAGCGGTTCGATGGACGCGACGTGTGATGAAAATGTTAATATACATTATATACATATATATATAATTTAATGAAGAGAAAAACATCATCGCGGTTGTTGGCCACGATTTTTAATTAGAACCGTAATAATAATAATGACAGTCGTCTATTTTCGGAGGCGAGACATTATTTTCGTCGTCCCCCGCCTCGCCCGGTATAGTTGCGCGCGGCGTTTGACCAATTCGAATGTTTCGAAATGTATATATATTATATAACGACCTTTTCCCGTTTCTATATTTACGTGACCGTTTCTGTTTACGAGAGAACGCGTTCGTGAATTTAATATGCATACGATATTATATTCGAGCAAGCCGCAGTAAAGTCGTAGATGGCATAGGTGTGATTAATACCACGACGACGACGATGATGATGAAAAAAAAATTATGACGTTATAAAAAAAAAATTACGCGTTTTTTCGTACGCAACTATATAGTATACGTTTGACAATATCATAATACCATGGCCGTGACGGTTTACGTTTGCCCACCCCACAAGACAAGCAAGTTGGGTAGGCGCTTTTTTTCCACCCCGTTTGCAGCGCACACACGTAGGTACATATAGTCCGCTTTCGCGGCGATGTGTGTACAGCGAGTAATTTCCGGATAACTATACGACACGTGCAACAGCAGTCATCTGCAGGGAAGTACAGATGGGGGGGGATACGCTTTGTAACACGTGTGTTTAAGTCTTGTCTTTCCCCCTCGTCAATCGAGCTAGACAAATTGAAAATATTGCTCATCGCTCGCGACATGCCTGCGCGCATAATGTATATAGTGTACATTGTTATTATTATTTTGTAATATTGAAAACGATTTGTAACGGACAACGTACCAAAAAGTGGCTATGATAATATTGTGCCGACTGCTGTGTGGTTGCACTTGCATATTTTGTGATATCGTATCATATATTTTAGTCAACCCGTCGTGACGTGTAAAAAAAAAAAATAGACAAAAATCGAGATCGTAAATATACCTCGTAAAACTATGTAATACGCGCATAAATCAAATTAATAAGAAGAAAAAAACCGAGGACAAATTCTAACTTCCTGTTGTATATCATATTATGATATTATACTATAAAATAGAAAGCTATTCCAAATATGTATTTCCCGAGTGACGATGATGCATGTGCACATTTTATTGAAATATTTTTTTTAATTTTGGGTAGGTATATTATTATAAAATATCCGGTTGATAATTCCAACTCTTATTCAGCACGGTGACGATGGTTCTCGAATTGTAAGATTAAATTACATTAGAAAATATAAATAGAGTATTCAAAATAATGCGTACCATATTAATTACTGGGACTTGGAATGTCTGAATTCAATAACTACTCATTTTTATTATAAAGTCTACTGAAAAAATATGACAAACTAACCGATAACGGCTTCTGTCAAGTCCGATTTATGATATGTGTAATATATATATAATTAATTGCTTAAAAAAAAGCTGTTTATACCAAAATCATCACCAATTATATATAAAAAATGTATTTTGCATTCTTTGGAATTTTCACATTTTTAGAAAATAATGTTTAAAAATTTCGTATACCGTTAAAACATTTGATCGAAAAGCAAGATGAATTGGACCGCTAGGACGCTGTTTCAATAGGTAAAGTTGGTTGTTTTAGTATACATTTTTTTTTATTTTGAAAATTTATATGAGCTTATATAATTAAGAAATTACAAATTTGAATTTTCTAACACGTGAAACAATTATCCCTAACCAAAATTGAACATTTTATCCTCATCATACCATTCATATTATGATAGTATGTATGAATATAAAATATTATTAATGAACATCGATGTAAACAAACTTAAAAAAAAAGTTTTACCAACAAGTCTTGGTTTCAGCAGTGCTGCTGCTTATATTCTTTAGATGGCATCACAAGACCTAACACGTGCCCTAAACCCCCAATAGAAACGAACCCTATATTCGATATTTGTGAACAAACATAATCGTGTTGTTTTTGTACCGCCCGGTGGAACTCGGATCATTTGATCAATGTATTTCTTTGAATTTCTTTGTCATCATTTCCCCCATTCGGAGATTTATGGGTTTGAGAAACAATATTATTGTTCACTGCGAAATCGAATACCTATTATACTATTTTACGTATCCACATTATTCATCACAAAAGATTATTTTGCAAATTTATCATCACATTCGTAGATCAACTTTGGAAACAATAAATAAATATTTAATAATGCCCCGTTTATGCTCATAATAATCAAGTCGATATCTATCGTAGAGTTACCTATTTTTTGTAGTATACTTTTTATCACAATATGTGTATCAAACCATTAAGATTAACCGACATAATATTATATAACACACATACACTCATTATTATTAGTTCCATCGAGTATTTATAAAACTAATAGGTATCCTTAAGGTCACGTGACTCGCGGTATTTATATACTTTAGAAAACATTGAACGAACAACAAGTAGTAACAAGTATAACATTAAGAAAATAAAAGCATAATAACGTATACCTACGACGGCTACGTATAATTTTGACAATACAGTAATATTATTATTAGGGCTGCGAGTTTAATGCACTAAAAGACCTTAAAAAATGCAATAAAATATGCACTTAAAATACAAAAAAAAGGATAGAATAAAATTCATTTAAAATGGTTTTAATTTAATTTTTATATTTATATTAATATTAGGTACAGGATATTAAACATTAGTACAAAAAAATGTTTATTTAATAAAAAAGTTGATTGAATCTGAATTAAGTTAAAATTTTTTTTTTTTGTATTTATTTTGTTAAAATAATAAAACAAACTTAAGGATATTTGTTTCCGGGTACTTGACATAATATATACAGCCTGTGTAAAATAAAAATAAATGTTTTCAAACAAGTCAATTGACGGAATTTGGTTGAAAATACTAGAAAATGAACTAAAAAGGCAAAATATGACCTAAAAATGCGAAAAAATGACCTAAAAAATTAAAAACGTCAATAAATGCAAAATAAAAGTTTCATAGATGGATTCGTAATTACATAATTCAAATTATGTACTTACAAAGCTATGCTTTACAATCACCAAAAAAAAAAAAAAACTGCACTTTCCTATAAATTCACAGCCCTGATTATTATTGCTATAATGTAGCCGTACTGGAAGCGTACACAAAGTTGATGGTTATCAATATTTATCATGTTAATAATAATAATAATATCGACTAATACACTAATACGATTATCGCGTTACACGACAAACGCATTTAAAGATTTTAAAAGGATACCTAATAATAGTTACTACCAACAATTGTTGGGTTAACCTACACATAATATAAATAATTGATTTACACATTGTTGAGAATATGCGATATTTATTTTATTATTCGACATAGTAACAACGTTTACGTTATAATATAGATGTATGTGTTTATAACGCTCATACATAATATTATACACAGCAGTGGTATTATATCGGTCACCATATTATAATAGCATTAGTGAGTTTAGAATATTATACATTTTTCGTAAAACGTTGAATTTCGTACATAATATATTATGTAATGACTTTTGGATATTATTAATGCAACAGCAATAAAATGTAATAATAATAAAATGATCGTAAATACCACGAAGAAAAACACGATGTTTCGAAAATCGTACCATTTATTTTATACGCATATAAATCTAAACCGAATGTCATACTACAACTCCCAAAACGTGTTCACTCTTTTTTCTCCACTCACCCCTTTCTGCGCCGAACCCTTCTACGAGACTCACGTGTCACGTGTGTGGTGATGATGGTTATTGGGCGAAATAAAACACAATATATATTTGATTATTGTCAACAATGTAAACTAGCAGCTAGTATTAGATCTAATAGAACATTTCTTAATAATAAACACAAACAAATATCATCATTATGATGTTTAAGAAATTCAACTGCTCTTTTAAATATTATGTTTGTTTCAATCGACAATAATTTTATTATTGCTCAAATTTACAGTGCAAATGGAGGTGATTTTTTATCATTTGAAAAATAGAAGTTTGCATATTATTACCGTGAGACGGTCCTAGCACAGAATAGATGAAAGCAGAATGGACACTCTTTTAAAATTTACATGTAGTCTTATGGGAGTACGACAGTTTTGAGCTAAATGCCCCCCAGTGTGACCACCAGTACAATGAAAAACAAAAATTGTACATAATCCATTGTACCGTACAAAAATTTTATCTCGACGGTTGATTTGAACTCTAAAATCTAAATGTATATTTACAGAATAATTATTGTACGATATTCGCATAGTAAAAATTATAATCTGTTATAGATTTTATTTATTTATTACATATACGTACTAATAGCTATGCCCACACAGCGTGGTGTATGTGGCCAACCCCGAATTAATAGTGTAGTAAAGATCAAAGCATACACAACAAACAGCCAAAAATTCATTTATATATGTATATATAGATTTAGTTATACAATAAAATATTTAAATAAACCATTAACTACAACAAATAATACTCTATAGCGTATATATATATAGAGGAGAGCCACCTAATTTGAACCATTTATGACATTTTGTAGTTTTTCTGCTAATTTTTTTGTTAGATTTTCATGAAACTGTATTACAATTTACAAATATACCTAGACTTCTAAGCTACAATTTCACAGATCATTTCTTTAAAATGTATAATGTTTTTCGTTGTATCGGTATTCGTTGTAACGAGAACTTACTGTATATGATCTTGTACGCGATGCCCGTCGGTTTTTAATTAGACACATGTACCATCGTGGTGCAGTCTCGAATGGACAAGGAGGGGGTCGACGGGAGGATAATATTTTTCTTCTCATTCGGGTTCATCCGCGATTATTTGTCAATATTATTGAGAATAAGATATGAATTGAATATTAGTTGCAGTGATGTACGCAGAAAAAAGTTTTGGGGGTGTGTTTTTTTAAATAAGTTATTGATAAGTAGGACTTGTTTTATTAGACATACGATTTTTTCCATGAAAATTAGCCAATAACACTTTTTTTAAATGTAAACATTGATGTAATAAAAAAATGACAATATTAAATCTAGTTTTCGTGAATTTATAGCCATTAAGTTAAGAATATCTTAACAATTAACTTCTATATTATATCAATTATTTTAATCTGTTGGTATTACATTTTAATTCTGCTTTAGCTGGTTTTTCACAAACACAATGGAATATTATTAGAATTAATTATATTTAATATTATTATATTAATATATTATATTATTATTATACCTGTCAATTAAAGTATAATACGACAGTTAAAATTAAAATAGAATAAGTAAAAAACCAAATATTTCGGGAGTGTTTGAACACCCAAATAAATGTTTAACACCATATATTATATTATTTTGACGAATCCACACGTGAATCTATATTATTTTTTGTTTTACCACCAATCTCCCCTAAATAATATTAATAATCTCGTTACTCCCGAGATGGTTATATCATCTCAACCATGCTACAGCTATACGTTATGTTACGTATATATTAGGTACCCACCAAGTCACGTGTCTTTATCCATCACACGTCTGCACCGAGATTTTCAGTAGCCAGCTATTTTTATGAATGCGTGACAGAAAGTCGTCAGAGGACGAAATCGAAATAATAGGTATCCTAGCTGTGGTTAGTGATGGGTGCAGGTTACTACAAGTGCAGCACAACTATAACCTTATAATATTATATACCAACACAATTTTTTTTCTAGATACATATTTTGTTTGACTTATTACTGCGGTGTTCGTTAATTCGTCACATAATAATAATTATATCAAATAAATAAATAAAATTACAATCGATGGTTATTATATATTCAGACGGATTTCCCGTGAGAAACTAAACTTTTTCATCGAAATAATCTACAACAAATTCACTTGTTTGAAATAAATTGTTCTCGTTAGATGATGACATGAATCTATAGAATATACAAACGAGTATATACCCTATAAATTAAAAACGAATTTCAACGTCTGTACTTAAACGATATAGATAAACATTAAAAATATACTTTTCGTAACTACAATGATGTGTAGGGTTTTAGTAATTATCTAGCACTCTCGTGTGTTTACTACCCTTTTTTTGTTGACCCCAGATTTTATATTATCGTGTGCAATTAATTATTACGTGCATTCTATTTTTATTGTACGGTTAATGCGTTTTTGTATAAGAATTATAATTATTACATACATAAAAAAAACATTAAGGACATAAATCATTACTGATGGGTATAATAATACATATAGCGTACAACTACGAAACAGTGATTTAGCTAACAAGACATGGAATCCTGACCACACCGTGTTTTTCGATCGTAACAAGGGTAGAATTTTAACGAAAAATTACAACGGTTATTACTTTAAATTCTTTGGCATTCCGTAGCGAATAGCGATCGGCCAACAACACGCTAAGCCTTACCTGGATTTTTCTTAGGGTTTATCAACATTTAAAAACCTGTTTTTGAAAACACGACCCCTGAGCGATTATTGTGAAATTATGTGGAGTTACATACCGGCGGTGATTCTTTTATCATTGAGCACTCATTATTTCAAAAATTACTAATGTTTTTGAAAATATTTTCTTACATAGTTTCAAGTTGTTCAAAAACCAACGTTTATATTAAAAAATTGTATTTTAAAATATTTTTTATCCTTATCATTTTTAAAGTTTTTTACTTTTTTAAATGACAACATAGAGTTTTAATTTCATATTCCAAATCAGAATATTTTTCTAAGTATTTTGATACATAAAAATCGAATTTAGGACGAGTAGTTTATGAATTATAAGTATTTAAAGTTTAGACAAGCGGAGTAGTGGACAAACATTTTGTTGGGTAAACTACTCGTCCTAAATTCAATTTTTATGAATCAAAATACTTAGAAAAATATTCTGCTTTGGAATATGAAATTAAAACTCTATGTTATCATTCAAAAAAGTAAAAACTTAAAAAATTATAAGGATAAAAAATATAATTTTTTAATAAAACCGTTGGTATTTTAACAACTTGAAGTTATGTAAGATAATATTTTCAAAAACATTAATAAATTTTGAAATAATGAGTGTTCAATGATAAAAGAATCGCCCGGTAATAAAATTACCCAGTATAGCTGGCACCTTCATATACCTATAAAAATATACGGCAATTGATATTGTTATACCTACTTTAGATTTTATAAAGGATTAAAAATATAATAATAATAATATTTTATTGCAGAATGGTAATCACTTGAGTATTAAAATTGTTAAAAAATATTAATGACCAGATAAATACATTGTCAAAGTATAATAATATGTGTCGTATATATAAGTAATTTTATTAAGAATCTTAATTTTAGGTTTCTGACACACACTGACATAAGTCTTAGCTGTTCTAACTATATAATATCCCCGCTGTGTTCATCTATTAAGTTTTCCTGCAGTATAGTTACAGATGAGACCTAACGATGAGATACCCAATCATTTTTTGTCAGTATATAAACTCAATAAAAAAAAATGTTTAGGTTTATCGAGTTATTGTGCTGCTCGTCGAATTTATAAGTTTAGAAAGCAGAGGTTTAGCCCGCTCGCTGCAGTGTAAGATTTCTTATAACTTGTTCATTTTATTTTATTTCACACATATATATAGCAAACAAAAACCGTAAGACAATTTATCAGTTTTGAGTAATTTATATATTATATAACTAGATAATATAAAAGTATTTTTATAAATTCCATTCATATAATATTATGTAGGTATAGTACTCTTAAAATAATATATTTTGGTAAACGTTTATTGGTCTATACATATTTAGAGAGTAATTATTTTCATAAGAAATTGTTTCATTTACACCGTCTAAAAACCAAAAAAACATTTCTACTGTTATATTTTTTTTTTTTTAATGTGAGAGTGTGCCTGTGTGTCTTCATCTGTGTGACTGTGTATGTATGTCGTATGTGCGTGTGTCAAAGAATATAAACGGAAGAGTCTAGTTAGATCAAGGAAACTGTGCAAATCGACTGGATCGTGTCGCCCACGACTTCTTGTAACATTTTTTTGGTCATATCCGTTCTATTTGTACACGCGTGCACACAAATTGAAAACTAAAAAGCAATGGGACAGAACTGACACGTTTTAAAAGAAAAAATTGAATTATTGCATTCTCGTTGTTGGTTTTTGTTTACAGTAATAATGGTAACTTTTTTTTTTTTAACTAAGCATAATTACACAATGATATTTATAGTATAGGAAGTAGACACCTAATGGAAACAACGTAAAATTAAAGTGTTCTCTATTATTTACCATAGGGGTTTTCCAAGTATCATAATTACAATAATGTTTATATTCTAAATACGGAAACATATAATAATATGTTGTTGACATAATTTTTGTGAAGTCTTTAAAAATGTATAATTACAAAATTGAATAATCATTGATTTTTTTATGTGTTGTATCGCGATCATTATAAGAAACTTTGTTATAATAATATTATACTGTTCAAAAATATTATTTTAATTGATTTTTTTGGTGACTGTACATTTTTCAAAATCAAATAATATTACAATAAACGTTTTTTTTTTAATCGGTTCTTTCAATATAGGTATTAATAATATTGTATACTCAAATTTGTTTTTATAATTTCCAATACCTAGTGTTATTTAATAATCGCGTGCTTGCAACGATTAAACCATACGTACGACGTGTGACGAAGAAAAACACCTTACGTCCGGAACTTTATTGGGCTGTCAGTCAAAAACGAAGAGCCCCGCACGTTTATTTTAATATTCCCCGTGGTGTTTTGACAATTCGCCAAAGGTCTTCTACCATCATGCGTGCACGCGTTCGTAACGTTCGTTTATTGTTGACATTTTGTCACCGCAAAGCCTATAAAAGAAAAACGTCTCGTGATTGACAAGCTCTTCGAGCAGTGAAGTTCGGACATAATATATAATATTACGCATATATATACTTATAGACGTTTTAATGACCAACGACTACGCCTGCACTCGTCAATGTGATTAATGGAAGTCTTATTATGTAGATATATATATATATATATGATTATAAAAAAACGGTTTTACGTGTGTAAAACTTATTAAATTGGTGTCCGGAATAAACGGTACATGACATGTTTATCAGCTGCAGTATTACTAACCAATGCATAAAAATACTATGCAACGACCGCGGTGTGTATTATATAATATATTACTCATATATATAATACGCATTATTATTGTGAACTCACGCCGCAACCATTGGGCAGCACTAAATCATAAACGAAAATAAACCACTATAAAATTTAAGAATGTTTTAATCTCTCGTTTACTGCTCGGCCGCGCTGTATTATATTTTAACGCTGTTTAAATACAAACTTTTTACCCGTTACTGGCGCTGACTTGGTTTCTCGGGGGAGCCACAAAATCGTAATAATATTATAAAATAATATGCTATTTTAATTCTTCAACGTTTTACTATAAAATGCATATATATTATTATTATTTTAAAATTTATGAAACGACCGCGATGTATGGTCGTAATAAACATCATAAGAAATACGATTAAAAAAATTTCAATAAAAAAAATACTGCGATGCTCACGTGCGCAGTACTGCTTTGGTCTTATCGTACACTACATAATAATAATAATAATATATGGAATGTGAGTTTGTAATTATTTAGGGTTCCACATTTTTTAAGACATACGCTGGGCCCCAAAAGACTAATTGGTTGTGCCACAGTCGTGTATATAATATACTTATATATATCATTTTATAATATTAATACATAATATATATACGACATACGTCGCGGTTGTTTTGTACGTCCATCTGCAGCGTACGCACAGTATAAGTAATAACAATAAAAAAAAAAATTTAAAAAACAACATCCGACGCGATGAGGAAACGTATTTCACCCTCCCCCGCTACAGCTCCGGGTAAACGACCCTCTTTTGGTGGCGGTGCTGTCCGGAAAGATGTAGTGGCGGTGGCGGTAAGTCGTTTCCGTTCTGTCCGTCGATTTTTCGCAGCACGAAACTATATACAATATATACAATATATATATATATATATACATACATAAAAGTGTACACACATAATAATATTAATAATAATAATACATAATAAATAATATTATATTATACGAACAATGAGCGAATTGCATGGGCCGAAACCGCACTATACCGTATAGGTAACATACACACACACAACCTAGCTGCTGTATGTGATGCGTATTTAAATACACTGAGTGAGTGAGTGAGTGAGAGAGAGAAAATGACGAATAATAACAAATAAATACGGAGAAAAAAGAAGTCGTATATCATCTATCTGTATAAGTACGTTTGCCGCCGCCGACCACCGCGCGTTTTGAATTTTGATAACCGGGTGCACTTCCTGCCATTGTGCCCGTGCCACCGCCACCGCAACCGACTTACTGTACACACACACACGCGTATATATGCGTTCAAGATTCACGGCCATGTACTGCCGACATCGCGTAGTCGACCGTTGAATCTGGACGACATAGGGTCCTGCGTTTAAATACACAACCTGCGTGCAAGTAGGAAATGTCTATAAGAACACGTACAAACGGCGTAATATTATTTAGGCAAAGATATTATTTTGTATAATAATAAGACACACATCGAAAGCGTGCGCTGACTGTAGTGCAGCTGCTGCAGGATTCGGGTTCAGCACGAGATCACCCCCCCCCCCCCCCCAAACACATTAAATATAAACAAACTTTTTTTTTTTATCTAGCAGACCCAGAACCACCAGCAGCTCTTTTTGTACAAATATATTCTTATTTGTATGTAATATATGTATGTCTCACTATATGATGTGTGTATGAAGTCAAATATTATTCTTACAATATAATATTATATATTTACCTAGGACATAACGATCTACCCCGTATAAAAATCGAGGTATTACGATTTACAAACGAGCCGATGGTTGGAGACTAAACAGATATGAAATTACTTGTGGGGGTTCCGAATCCCGGAGTATATTGTATAGTTTTTTATTTGGAAAATCACTACTATGACCATAAAAGGAATAGGTGTATCTTTAAAATAATATCTAAAATTCTATGGAAGAACAACCTCCTCCAGCCACCATCTTGTATATCCATGCGTGAATGTATAACTATTGACGTAAATAACACCGAATTTGGCAATAATTTTAACAGAAATTCAATAAGTAATTTTAAGTATTACAACAATGAAAACAGTTTTTAGCCATATAATAATACATAAACTTTTTAAATTGTTAAGAAATAACAGTCGTATTGTATTGGTGTCCAGGGACTTGATTGTATATTGGTATAAAGGACTCGTATGTCAGACGCATATATGAGCCGGTCGATGAGGGTGATTGTGTTATGATCCTATTAGTTGGATACACGTAAAGAGGCGACAGACCGATTGAAGTGCCAGGAAACTAAAAAACGTTCACAAAATAGCAGATAATATATAATATTATAAATAAAACTGCGTAAGAGAGATCGTTGGAAAAATATTCAATGCATCCTCAATTAATGAGATTGAAACTACCAGAATGATTTTATGATTATTTTATACCCATCACCGAAATTTATTAAAGTGAACAATATTTTTGATTTTTCATTATTCCAAATATAACGCTAATTTCGCATTTATAAGGATATCTACATGATTTTATATTAAATCAAATGTTATATTATATTATGTAGATTGTAAGACATAGTACTCATAGTAGGTACTTAGGTACTCATTAACTTATCCCACCCGTTCCCGGTTTTTGAACGGAAAAAAAAAAGGTTCTTACTCATTAGAATAATAACTATATTATATTTTATGATAGTAATTTATGTATAGTGTATATCGACCTCCTTAATAACTATATGAGTATCCATCGGAGGAACATGCGAGGAATTTTTTTTGTTATTTAAAATTGCACTCTCCCAGTCATCCTCTTTCAGCCAAAAGCAAATTGTACATAACTATATAACTCATATTGAGAAAATCGTTTTTAAAAAATAACAATTGATATGTACATGCAGTGTTCGAAAACTGGTCAAACACTTAAACATGTTTTATCTTGGAAGTGCTTTACTCCTCCACAGTATCCATCATAGTAACTATACAGTAGTATAATATATAGAACCCCTCGTGAATGGTCATGGTATATTTATAGGATCTCCCCGACGTTTCGACAACTGATTTGTCGGCACATTGGGGCATCTGAAAAAATATCGAAAGCAATACCTTTGCCGAATCATAATATGTTCCAAAAGTTCTAAGAGTAGAGATAATAATATATTATTTAGATAGTAAACAGAGAACCAATGAAGCATGCAGTCATTATTTTATTCGACATTTTAAATGGAGTCTTGAATTGCGTTATTGACTCAACCCTTCAACCCGCGTGTTTATTTTATACGTGATAAACAAAATAATTAATTTTTATAAAACCTAATACACATTATATGCTCAATTAGTATAGGTACCCGGAATTAAGGATTAAACATAAATAGTATAGGTACGACTTTAAAACGAAATCCTTTTGAGTGGGTCAATAAGAATGCAAGACCACAAGTGTCGAGTTAGAAAATAGAAATATATTGTGCTCGTGTTGGCTGCTGACTGGTACCATACAGACAAACTACAAAATATCATAACGCACATTATTATTATTAGTTATTACTATCCGTAGAGTGATTGAAATTGCGAACATACGTTCAACTCTGGCATAAGTCCAATTGGCAAATCTATACGTGACATACATACATCAAAATAATATATAAATGAATATATGCAGCTGAAACAAAGCGATAACAAGCATAGGAAATATTATAAAATAGTTAAATAATTGGTAATAACACTAATAACTAATAAGTAAAAAAAAATGAAAAATCCTTCTTTTTATAACTATACATACTGTTCAATTAATATACGAGTAGTGCCTACCTATAGTTATTTAATTTTAAACAATACATATTATGTATTAAAATATTAAGTATAGGTCCATATGTATAATATTCAAATGGACAATTATTTATTTTATTATTGATCACTATGCACATGATGCATTAGAGCTTGAAGTATTACATATACCATAAATACATAACTCTTAAAAAAATATATAGATTAGGCAAGTATATTTTAATATTTTATACATAAAAATGTATAAAATAAATTATAATAAGTCATAAATGGCTAGTAAATGATTATTAGATCAATTATAAAAATTATAAAATTAAATACCTAGTCTGGTTTTATCCCAATTATTATCAAAATTAAAATTAAACTTGTGGTTATACAGCACGGGGAGCTAGAGTTGGACATATGATTTGTTAAATAATCCCCATTTAAGTCAAAGTAAATTGTTTTTTTTATTAAATAAGAATAATTATAAATAAACAAAATGATTATCTGCATATAACTGTAATTGAACGTATCGTGTATATATATATATATATATATATAATATATCGTACCTACCTACATACCTACCTCTTAGATGTTTTCCTTCTTAATATTCAATTGTTTAGTATCGATAGTAAAATATAATCAAATTATATATTATGTACCCACATTCGGCTTGGAAAACTCCAAGTAGAGTTTGAATATTAAAAAAAAAAAATTAATTAATTAGTCATTATAACCTTAGTTCTTACTCAACAACAGAATTATTATGTATATTATTTTAAATCGTGTAGTATTGTTTAACCTCCCCACATCCCCACCAAAAAAATATATCGCACAATAATATACACTATTTCCGCTAGTTACTGTTTTTTTTATTCCAATGTGTTGTAATAGTTTATATTATATAATAAAGATACATATTTATATTTTGTTATTTTGTAAATAGTCATAAAAATAAAAATATTTACAATGTTTATTTGTCAAACTCAGCCTGCAGGCGTCTTCTACGACAACGTAAAATAAGTGTTCGGTACTATTATTATTGAGTTGTATATATTATAAAGTGTGTATGTCTATTACCTATTGCCTATTGCCCTAATATTTTGCTTCTACAAAATTGTTTCTTTGAAATATTAACAATGGAACAATAAGAATAAAATGTTCATAGCACGTGCGATCGTAAAAATATGTATATGGAGGATAGTAATGATGACAAAATACGAAGGATCACCTTGCAATGTGGAATAATTATATATAGTGTTATAATTTTTTTAACATAAATGATACTACAATAGATATAAAAATGTAATATTGCGTCCAATGGCCACAGTTGCCGCAGAATGTTTTTTTTTCTTGAAACATAAATAAATAAAAAGAAGATACTGTTCCTATTTTATTTTAAATGTTGTTTTTGATATAATTATGAATATACCGTTTGAAGAATAAATAATTCAAATATTATACTTATGGTAATATATTATTACCTATGCTAAATAATTTGCTATATGTACATTAAAATTTTAAATTTAGGGTATGAGTTTTATTACTTTACAATAAATTGACAGTAAATGTTTCAAAAATCCACGAAGTTTGAACATAGCACGAGGTTTATTATTATTCTTTAAAAATGTTGGCTAAATAACCACTAATTGTAATACCTGTGTTTTGTCATTAGGTGTGTATATTTATAAATTTTCTAATAATAAAAACTGTCGATGGTTCTAATTTTTCTCATAAGACAGAACAAAATATCCAACAACCTTATGATCTCAAATTCTCGATAATTTCTGTTGAAAATATCGATAAATACATTAAATAGACCTAACATGAAGATTGAAGACGTATACCTATCCTAAAGCTTCATTTAATATAATATAATATATTTTATAAAATTTAGGTACCGATAACCAATAGTTCACGATTAATTTTAATAAAGTAGGTAAGCATATACCTACTATCAATTCTTTCCAAACATCTATGTTTTAAGCTAAACTTTGGCTCATATCCTTGCTCATTTTTATATTTTTAATAATAAAGTTATTTATTAGAAAATAGGTAATCTATAAAAGCAAATAAGTGAATATCTATTAAAACAAGTAAAAAAGCAACAATGTTAATATATTTCCAACCTGATAATTAAAGACTGATACTTTGGTGATAAATTATATAAATATAATAATATATACATAATAAGGGCTAGATATGTAGCAAATGCTACTTTTCAACGTTTTGAATCGTTCTGATTTCAATAATATACCTAAACTTTATTTTGCTTTTTTCTTTTTTTTACAAAATTTCATGAAAATTTAACATTTTTTAAACTAGCACCCAATAGAATGTGTTTTAGCGAAATAAACTTAACCAAAAAGTAAATTATCCTAAATTTATTTTTTAATATACAGTTTAATCTGTACTATTTAAATATTAGATTTTTCAGAATCAAATTTAAAATGACTTTTTAAGAATTTATTTTACTACAAAATTAAAGTTCTACTTATAACGAATGTTTAATATTAAATAAAAAAATAATTTCTAATTTTAGTTAAAATTTTAGTATTCTATAGGTTATTACATTATAATATAGTACATAATACATTATTATTTTTTTAAATATAATAGAACACTGCAGGTAAGAGTTATTCTTGAAAACCCGCTTACAAATAGTTCAAAATATAATGGGAGGTGGTTGATTAAAATTTAAAATTAACTTGACATTAAACAAATTCGTAAAATAAACAAATAAAAAAAAACTTTTATTTTGGCAATGTCGATTGAAACGGAAATGATTTTTTTTTTAATTTTATTTTTGTCTTGCTATATAAGATTATTTTTTATAGAATCGTATACGAAACACCCACTTGTACGCACATAGAAGTCATGTATCATTGTACATATTTACCTTCGTAAATAAACATATAATAATAATTAATAAAAATCTAACAATATGTCCACCTCTATATACACACTGTGTATATTGAATAGATAAAAACACCGTTGTAGTGTTGTATAATAGTAAAATATGAAAAAGATATAACGAACCAAAAAATATTTATCTACAATCACCTAATTTATATAATATTTGCACTTATTCCAAGTATTCTGGAAAATATTTTAAAAACCACTACAATATCAAAATTATCAGCTTGATTATAATATTAATTGGGATTCTAAGACTAAGGTCTAAGAGAGAGCGCAAGTTTATCCCACATATCAACAGCGCAAGAAAGGTCATGTGCTCATGTTGTCAACATACTCTAGTCCAATCGATGGGTTGTTCTCGAGAGGGATGTGTGTAAATTACTGATCACAGAAAACATTTATAATTTTATAATATTAACTAAAGTCTATAGAATAATGAATTTCCGTGAACTACGGTGATAAATGAGCGGGTGTAATTGAGTAAATTTCGAATAATTGTGGAGTGCAGCAAGAGTATTATTTTAAAATTTAAAAAAAAAATAGGTGGGCGAGTGGGTTAATATTTTTTAACTGCATATGCTCTCAAAATATCTCTGTGCGCCACTGATTGTAAACAAATAATTCTTTTATACTATAGTTATTACATTCGTAAAAGAAATACAGTACTTTCATAAGATAAACACAATATAGCGTCCTCATAATAATATATTTGTGAAAATTTATAATAATAAGTGAAAATAATAAATTACAAAATTCTGGTGTCTTGTTCACCACATAAGTCTATAGCCTATTATAGATATATTCTAGGACATGAGTGACATTAACTAAGTATACATTATATAGAAGTTCATATGTCCGGCTTATATAATAAATGGGATGTTCGTTTTTCGCAGCATTATTGGGAATCGAAAAAATAACAACTTAGGTACGTTACATTTTTACAAAATTTAGACTTCAAACGGACTTATGCCTATAGCAATTGTATTTCTGTATTGGTTGTTACATATATTTTAGTAGGTGGTAACATAGCGAAGTTCGCAGTAGAGTGTTATACCTACTTATACTTCATACAAATAGCTGGTGTAAAGAAAATCCATATAAGAAACTTAATCTTATATCATTCGCCTTTAAAAATAAATTCTAATGGTGTGTCTATCATTAATTATGCTGTAAGGTACGAAAATATGTAATTATCGAAGAATAAAATAATCATAGTATATATTTTAGGGGGCTAATCTTGCTCTTCGAAGATTTCGGAAGGATTATATATATATAGGTCACTATCAGGCTTTCATAAGACTCCTCACTGATTTCCGCCAAAATGCTGTACACGCTCATTTATAGACATATACAGCTATAATGGCTACCGCCTACCGATACTTACATGTTACTGTCGTACAATAGATTTATTATGTATAAGCGTGAGTGTCGTATATTATAATACGCTAGTAGGTATATCCGGCACCGCTGACAAGTATTGTTTTGTGAGCGCGTGTAACGAAATTTATCGTGTTATTTTTGGCTATCAAAGTTTATATATATATCGTCACGTCGACCTGTGCAGGTCCATAAGAACTCGAATATCTGTATAGTCAACACACATACAGACAGAAAGAGAGAGAGAGAGAGAGAGAGAGAGAGAAAGATAGAAAGCGACACACAGGGATTGTTGTAGCTGATGAGATACTTAGATATAAGTATAATATTATTATTACGATATTGTATTTTATATCAGGCCATGGTTGCCGAGGTCTGACTGAAATGCAGTAGGTACTTACTGACGAAAAGGAAACCGTCACGTGTCCCAGACAGTATACATATTATATAATATATTATATTATATTATCACACATATTCTTCGAAACAAACGACACGTGGTGGAATCGTATAATAATCGTAATGATAATAATAACATAATTAAAACTATAACAAGACTATAGAGCCATAGAGGATATGGTACCGGAGTGGAGGAGTATACTCATATCCGGTATTATACGCGTACGACAAATCGTGTTCCGCAATGCGTAATACGCATACACACACGCGTTATTTATATTTTATAGTATATATGATGCATTATTATTATTATTATGATCGTTTTCGGATTGCGTTTGAAGAATTGATATGGAACATTACAATATACGGTCGCTTTAAGATATTTCAAACGACAATAAAATGAAGCGCAATACATTTAACTGTCGTCTATATTTTTAAAACTGACGAGTTTTAATAGAAACATTTTTTTAATTGACTCATCGACAAATATTTGATCGTCTGCACATACAATTTATTCTACAAATTGTTTCTTTCTAAATACTATGAAATAACTTTAACTTATATAGGCAACTTTATATAAAATGTGCAGTAACTTATTATTACTTTATTATAAGATTTTAAAATATTGTGCGAAACAACTACTAACTGTAACTTATCAAAGTTTTAAATTACACGAAAAAACCATAATCAAAACAACGCAACGTTAAAATTAAAAAACCAATTAGATCTAACTGTATTGTGTATAAAAAAAATACTTTCGCAGTTTCCAAGGCTGGAAATTTTTCAAGATGCGTGAACTAGACTAATTTTCATACTGGTAAAATGTATGTTTCCTACGTAAAAGTTGAAATTAGAAGAAACATTGTAACTGTGCATTTTTGTCACGGATTAATTCTATAACCACTTATGAGTTATGACCATAGGCGCCAAGTATAGGGTGCTCGGGTGCTCGAGCACCCATTGAAAATATTCATTGGGTGCGGAGCACCCAATATAATTAAAATAGGTAAACCGTTATCACCACGTTCATTGTATGATATCAGTGGCTACAAAGAAAAACCACAGGATATAAAAATCTATTTCATCTATAATTCTGTGGCAAAACCTCGGAAGTCAAAATTAGAAAAAAAAAAATTGGGGGTGGGTACAACCCATTACTCCCTCCCCGCCAATGCTTGCGCCACTGTTGTTTTACATTGGTAAGAGCACCCAATAGCTTTTTGAAAACCTGGCGCCTATGGTTATGACATAATATCAAATATTGTCAAGCCTTTTATTTTTAATGTACGAGTTTATCAAATACTATAGGAAGCAGATTTTAAGCATAGACGAAACGCATGCCCACGTATAGTTGAACGAGTACACAAAGAAAAGGATAGATCTTTTGGCGATTTAATAAAGATCGATGTCAATTATTAGGTATACCCGTATACCTTATATATTATGATCATAGCCATAGCCCATAACTATAAACCGTATGCGCGTACTTGTGCCACATGTCAGCATCAGTGACGGCACCACGGCACTACGTATTTTGGGGCCCTGGGCAATATTTTTGGTAAGGCCCTAGATGTTTTTTTCTCTGCATGCCATAAAATTATGAAAAACAAATAAATAGACATGAGCCCTCCTGACCACTGACACCATTATAAGTACCTATAGGTATACACTATACGGGTACACGATAACGTAATTTAGCGTATGCAAGTATACTAACCCATGGCAGTACTACGTCCATAACATCGCATGATAACATACTTATTAGTCATTCGGTAATATATTGCACAGAAGACTTACGCGTGGGACACTAAAAATGGTCATAAACTCCGATGACGGACCAGATGCCCCGAACAAACAGACAAACATTCGTGGACTGTACCTATACAACATACACATTATTGTGTCATGGTACATGAAACACGTCAAAACGTAATATAATAATCGTGTTTGTTTACCTCGCGGTGCTCGCCTTCTGTTCGGAGAGTCAAATCCCGCCAAAAATGCGCGTCTGGTTTTCACGGCTTTTGAATTTTGACACGACTATTAATTTATAACACGCGAGTACGTGAGACGTGATGCGCAACACCTCTAAGTCTTGTTCACTGAATTTCATCGTATTTCGATGATCAAGCGATTTGGATTGGTACATTTTTCACAGGCCTATTTAATATAAATACATTTTGTCTATTTAATTCATACTGTATATTACTATATTGGGTAGGCACTGGTATTATAATTATATTATAATTTAATGACTTGTAACACCACATACTGTACTTGTTGATTATTCAAAAATTATTGCATCAATTTAATTTGCGTATACCTATATTATTTTATAATTCACTCGTTATTCAATTCGTTCCAATCAAATAAAAAGTACCTTGTCATAGAATTTTTTGCTTTTGCTGGTGGAGAGATAGCGGTTAAAATAATAGGTATTATTTAATTTAACTAAACGTAAAATATTATTAACAAAATGAAAAGTCGAATAAGTGAGTAACAGTCTACTGTACGAATTATAGGTAATCTAGATGAAGTCACGGTAATGGTGTTGAATTTGAATTCAATAATCATTGTATGCGAAAGATAATTCTAAGAGAAGGCGATCTGCGCGCCTATAACAAGAAAATTTTATAATATTATTGAGATTTAAGAAAATTATTTTACTATTAAGCACTAAATAATATGTACTGCATTAGGTTAAATTAATTTAAAAAAAAAAAAAAAATGTATATTTGAAAATGATATTATTTGTATGTTGAATACACTATATTATTATAAAATGTGTGTAAAAATAACTGAGTTTATATGGTTAGTTATTTGGTTACAACTTACAATATGAACTATTTATGAGAATCTTTGTTTAAATTTGTCACCAATTCGTATATTTAAAAATTGAACATTTTATATTTTCTTAACTACAAAATAATTTAAAATTTTTTAAGATTATAATAAATTTTGTCAAAATTTGAACTTTAAATACTCATAAAAAAAATCATGTCTGTAGATCTTTGAAATTTATCAACTGCTATTACAAAAATGCATACGGAATCTTGTATTAAAATTTCAAGGTTTTCGAGTTTTTCGACCACGAATAAAATTTGATTGGCATTTATGTAGAATAAAAAATTAAATGAAATTTAAAAATTTGAAATTCTTGTTACTCAATATGGACAAACTTAATCTTTAAATATTTTGTTATGTTAATCATATGTAACGATAAAAAATTATGAAATAAATATTTGATAAAAATTTCAAGTGCTTACGATTAATAATAATTGTTGAATAATTTCAAAATAAGAAAATCGTTGAATGAGAATTTGTTAATTTACGAGTAAATATCCAATGTTCAGAATTTTCTTATGTCTATAAATTGCTCAAAAAGAGTTGCACAGTGTTTAAAATATTATGGTGCATATAAAGTGATTATATAGGTATAAATATTCGATTAAAATGTCATGTATTCGCCTATTGTAATATTTAGACCCTACAGCAGTAGAGCATAGAGCATTAAATAATGTTTGAAGTCTTAATTGTGTGATCTCTTAAATTAAAATAAATTAAATGTATATCAAGTTAACAGAAAGTGTTATCAATGGGGTGGCTTTTTTTCAACAAAACCTCATGACCTATTAATTTTTATCTAATATTCTTATTGTGCCTAGCATAATTGATACAGATTGTTTATTACTTGTAAAAATAAAAATAAAAATAGAATTTTAAATGTAAATTCAAAATAAAACAAAAATACACTTACGTGAAAAATAAAATATATCAACTTCTCGTTGAATCTCATGCGATATTAGTAAACACAGAGCACCACTGCTGTAGTGCTGTGCCGACGTGGAAACAGCTTTGAATTGAAAATGTTTTAATTTATGAAAAATAAAATATAAAGGATCACAATATTTCTTCTTGTTCATCTTGTCTTTGCTGTTAATGTTGATAGTTAACGCTGTTTGATTAGTATTATTATATATTACATCATTTACACCAATATGACAAATCCATCAGATATAAAAAAAATGAAACAACTATATAAGCCGTATTGGTTTTTTGTTGAGGTGTTTCATTTTGACATTTTTCCACTGAAATTTTTATAGTACGATTACTAAAATCGTTTAAAATTTTTAACTATACCTATACAATATTATCCCAATTATAATTATTTTTTATTCCTGAATATTGTTTAAAATTGTGTATTCAGTGGCATACCGCATACCCCGTTCCCTGTATAACTATACAGACGTATAATTCAAAATTATAATAGATGTGAAAATAACCACCCTTACCAACTGTATTTAAGATTTTCTCTGTACATTTATTAGCACATAATTATTTGTTATTTTTTAATATATAAATCATAATTATATTGTATTTTATATTTTATAATTTTTAAATTGTTTAAATATATACTATCAGTGCAGTTATATTACTTACCTACTGTTATTTTTTATATAGATTTTTTTCTAATTCTTATGACCACTATTGTATCAAAAACCCTAAATTTTCAGCACAAGCTTGCTTTTGAAAAAAATTCCAAAGTTTTAACTATTCTCTGCATTTGTATATTATTTATCCTGTAATTAGTACCAATAAATATTATTATTTTGTTTTGTTTTAAAATGTTTAACTTTACTGTGTAGTGTATGCACTGATCACTCCACCTCCACATCCTGTCAATAAGTTAAGTATACATAATATACTTAAAGATATCCTATAGATATGTATAATGACAGTATAAGTTGCAAAATTGCATATTTAAATTAAAAATAACAATTTTAGTTATGTTGAATTTAAAAATTATTATTCGTAGGGAATCGAAACTTATTACCATTATGTATACTATAAATCAGTTATTACTATACATAATTTAATTTCCAAAATATTTAGATTAATTTTAAGCCAATTATATAACAAACCTATTATCACCAATTTAAAGATTTTAATTAAATAAACAAGATAAGCTTCAAATTTAATACTACATCCATTAGAGCAACCCACACGATAGAGTTGCTACACACAGCAGTGGCCAGCGACTTCCTCAGTTTTATAGTATTTAGGTATTTATTTAAAATGGATAAAGGAATAGTTACCTAGATATCTTCTATACTTCAATTATTATTTCAAAAGCAAACAGTTTGGATTCTGGCATAAAAAACAATAAACTCTTCATGCTTTAGGCAAATATAAGAAATAACATTGTATTTGAAAGATTTATAAACTTCAGAAATTAATTTAGGAAAAAATATACTGAGCATTTTTGATAATTATGTTGCAAATTATAAATTAGTATTTGATTTAGATCAAAACAATTTGAAGAATATATTATTATAGCTAAAAATAAAAGGTTAAAAAAAATCCACATACAAAAATTTTATTAATGCACAGTGGTCATAGTTTGATCTGTTATTTTTAATATAAACAATAAACATATAAATAAATTAAAATTTCCTAATTAAATAGTGTTTTTAATTTAATTGTATGATGTATAACTATTCAATTATGACAAACTTAACTATTAATAACTTTAAATAATAAAAAAAATAAAAAAACATTTCATCTTGATTGAGCATAACAAAAAACTAAAAATATTCAGTCCATATACATCATCAATGTAATACAAAAAGGCTTCTAAAAATTATTTTATGAAGAAAACACTAGATAAAAATAATTAAACATTAAAAGATCAAACATTTAAAAACTAGTTAATTTAATCTTTTCTTTTCTATAAACTTTAAAATAATTAAATCAATAAAATAATGATGCAAAAAACAAATTACTTTTCTATTTTTATATGACTATATAAAATGAATACTGTAGTGTATTAATTCTCTACAAAACTCCAATCTGGATAACAAACAAGTCACTGAAAACCTAAAAATATTAACATAATTAGTGAATTTCAGTAATAAAAATTAAAAACACTATAATACTAATATACTTTATTATATATTAGGTATATGGATACAACATACGGGAAGGAGGGGTGTTTGAAGCAAGTATTTCAGAACTGTTGTGTACACTTATGTTGTTTGATAAACTTTCCTCCTTGTAATTTCTGTCATTATAGTTGAGAAAATCCCAGATTAGTATAGTGCCATCTTTTGAGCAACTGACAACTTGGAACTCATCAAATTTGAGATCATAAACTGCATCTGTGTGCATCTGCAAGATACAAAATAAATTAATATTCACAACGCTTCAATAATAATAATAAAAAAAAACAACAAAGTATTATTAAAGCTGTTTCAGTTCTAGATATAAATAAAATAAATATAAAAATGATTAATTATATGCAACTTCATGAAGTTCAATTAATATCAGTTCATATCAAAGAGTATTGCATTACAAAATAACTAATTTAACAAGTTCTATTAATTTACTTAATTTTAAATATGTTTTTAACTTCAAACAAGCACGCAACAAATACCTTAAGTGAACGTAAACACAGACTAGATGCTGGAACTCGGGGGTCTAATGCTGCTTCTAAATTCCAAACTTTAATTTTCCTTGAAATCATTAATATTATATATTAAAATTAAATAACTGACTCTGACTAACAAGATATAACACAGTCTTAATATTATTAACTTAATTTTAAAAAGCTATATCACAAGAATACATGATCGTCAAATTATAAATTATTGTTGTAAGTAATAAACAAGAAAAATTGTGATATACATTCTAAAGAAATAAGAAATTATTAACGATTATAAATGTATCTATAATATATTAAAATGCACAATCTTACCCATCATTTGCTCCACTAACAATTATCTTACTGTTGAATCTAATGCATAGCACCAATTCATTGTAGTCATCCAGTATTCTTAAACAAATACCATATTCAATATCCCATAACCTAGTTACACAATAATAAATAAAATTAATTTAATATACTTCTTTGACATAAAGTAGATCACACTTTAAAAAAGTTATGTTCAATAAGTAGTACCTTATGGTTCTATCAGAACTTCCACTAACAATTAATCGTTCTTTATATTGAAGACAGATTACACCAGATGTGTGACCATTAAGAGTACGCACATATTCACAGCTTAATGAATTCCATACTTTAATACTACAATCTTCAGAAGCTGATACAATGTAAATGTGATCAAAATTTACTACATTTACTTGTGCTTGGTGACCAAACAGAACACAACTTAAAGTAATTTCACAAGGTGACCTCATAACCCATACAGCTATTGAATGGTCCTATAGTAGAGAATAATAATATGATGACTTATTATATATAAAATAATTGATATAAAAATTAAAGCATTAAAAAAAATAAAAAAACTAACTTTTGAACAAGTAACTATCATATAATTGCTAAAACTTAAATGCAAGACTGCTTCAGTGTGGTGAATAATAGTGTTCAACATTTCACCTGTATTGATGTCCCAAACACGAATTGTACTATCACTGGAACTGCTCACTATCATTTTGTCGTCATATTGCAAACATAGAACAGATCCCGTATGGCCATATAATACCTAAACAAAAGATTATTGGTGAAATATTTTGTTTAATAGAAAAGACTAACTATTATACATTACCTTTATACATTTTAATGTTTGTTTATCCCATATTTTTATAGTATTATCACATAAGCCTGCAACAATTTTACTTTCATCATACTGTAAACAGTTTATACCTTTATATTTCTCAGAATAACAATTTATTCTTTGTAATAAAAAATGTCCAGTTGACCAATTCATTTTTATATCCTGAATACAAAATATCAAAAATAATGCACATTATTAATTTATTTTTCTGATTTAGTTAAGTGTTTAAATGATTAATGTAAAGGTGGCCCAAACAAAAAATATGGTACCAAACCGAACAATTTAGTGTTGATGTTAAACTCAAACTGAATATTTTATTCAATTTCGAAACAAGTCAATTTTGCAAACAATACAAAACCAAAATAATTATATACTTGTCGTTACCTAGTCTATTAATTGCAAATATTTTGAATAAACAATAAGAAATAATCGCTGTTTGAATATTTAACTTTGTATTTTAAAAATAATAAATAAGCATAAAATACAGGTGTATTTTTTGTTGATGAAATAGACAAAATAAACATTTTAAATAAACAGCAGAAACATTATTTTTTGTTTAAATTTATTTTTTAATTTGGATTAATTATAGAATTTTAAAATTTTTGTTCAAGTTAGATTTGGTCTGATTATTAAAACTAGCATCGACTTTTGAATTCAAACTTAACACCTAAAAATTAGTGGTTTGATTTTTCTAACTTCAATCAGTTTGACCTGGCTTTAGTACATTGTATTATAAATATTAAATAATAAATCAATACAATCATCTCATGAAGTATTTAAAGTCCCATAAGTACCTATTTAATTACTTGTTGTGTATCAATAGTATAACTTTCAATACAATGAAATAGTTACACAAATTGTAATGAAAAATAATAAAACAATCATTTTTACTTTAGGTTAACCAAAATAAATATTTAAAATAATAATAATTAAGGCTTTATATCAACATAATAATGCTTAGATAGTTAAACGTTACGTAAAAGAAAAGTATAACATACTTCTATATCTTGTACAATTTTAGGAATCAGAACACTGTAATCAAAATAATCAAGCTTTGAGTGTTTTCTACGGCGTTTATTAGACTTTGTCTTAAAGCTTTGATCAAATAAGTACTGAATCCTGAAAAAGACAAAATACTATTATCTAAATGAAAAGATAAAACTAATACTATTAAGTAATCATATACAAGGGCAAATACAAAATGACATTCTTAACTATTATTAATTAAATACTATTGTATCCTGTCATTTTTATAAACCTCGCTTGCTTATGCCTTTATCTCACACTATAAATATTTTTGTAGACATTTAAATAACTCGATAATGATATTCACTAAATGAAATGTGTTTAAGACATACAACCAACGTAACTTACCATCCTCTTTTTTCAGCAAGTTCTTGAGGTAATGAATTGTAATTTATTGTATGATTGATTCGTTTACTGCTTTTTAACTCTAAAACTGGCATATTGAGTTGTGAGTTCAGTATAATGACACATGTGGGTGTGAAAGCTAGAGTTAAGCAATGGGCTAGACATATACAGTACTGATATTGTGTGAATAACATTAGACCCACAATTGTTAAAATATTAGTGTGTCCAATCTTTGACTCCAGTGAAATCGAAACATTACGACCACCTCCATCAATAATACCTTGTGCCAAAATAGCTCCAAATTTAACCACATCATCTTCATACTTATCACTGATAACTTTAGCATATAGTGAACGGAAATATATTCCTTCGGAACAAGAGCTCTCAGTTTGGTGAATACAAATCATAGAAGAAGCAATTAGTGCTCCTTGGCGTACAAAATTTACCGAGTCATTAATCATTGGTACTAATAAATTAATAGCATCTACGTGTCCAGTGCCAGCAAAAGCAATACCAAGTGCCATAGCTGCACCATATTTGATGTAAGGGTTATAACTCTTTGTGAGTTGACTGATGATTTGAAGGCACAGATCAGGTATTCTGAACAATAAAAATCCTAAACTTGTAACAGCTGCACAACGTACGTCATCACTAACATCAGAATTTGAAAAATGCAACAATTTTGTAACAGCCGTTTCGCTTCCTGTTCCACAGTACGCCATGGATATTGTATACATAGCAGAACAGCGCAATATAGGATTTTTGTCTTGTAGCAAAGAAGTAATTAATTGGTCAGCTTCTTGCAATCGGTCATACATAAAAAAAGATATTCCAACGGCTAAACCTCTCAAAATTTGTTCATTCTGCGTCACCTGAGCAAATGCCACCATATCTTGAAGAGCTTCGTCATTTTTTGTTCCCAACATAACCAAGCCCATAGCTAACCCAACAGCTTCCCCAAAAACATAGTTGTTTTGATACATATTGATTTTCAGTTGTTCAAAAATATCTTTACGACATGTACCCATGGCAGACAGACCAATTCCTAGGCAGCAGCCGTGTTTCACGATCTAAAATAAAAATGAAATAATTATTCATCATATATTTTAATGTTTAATCGGTTTTTATGTACTTTATTTTGAGCATCTTTGAGTTGTTTGAGAAGATAGTCATTAATAGCTGTACCATGATTGGCAAAGATCAAACCTAAAGCATATAGTCCACCGCCTTTACTATAACTTAAACTTTCTGATGAATTATTTTTCTTGAGACACAAGAAGCTGTGTATTAGTTTAAGAGCGTCTACTTCATTGCCTCTATGAATAACACCAAGTGAAATCATAGCAGAAAATATTTCCCAAGTAGTCCAGTTGGCTAATTCCAGATTGTACCTATAACATGAAATGGTTTATTGTTTAAATATTTAAAAAATTATGTTATACTAAAACAATGAACAATTTACCTTAAAAAATGATCACTTGTTGTACCACTGTTTATAAGACCATTAGCGATCATGGTGGCCGTGTGACAGATATTTGTGTAAACTGAATCTCTTGTGTGATTTAAAATATACATGTTTGTGTGATTGTTTCTAGTTAAAAATTGTAAATTTTTTTCAATACTCAATTTTCCACTCAAAATTTTGGTAAGTTTTTGTATCATTTCTTGGTGGTATTTGTCATTAGGCCCAACAGATTCAAAAGAGTGTACCTTAGTATTATGTTCAATTGCAGTAACTTTGCTTGACACAACAGTAACAGTTTTAGCAATACGTGTACTAGAAGGAACTTTTTGCCATAGTGATTTAAGAACATTAAACAAAAACCGCTGAGATGCCAATTCAAATAAATCAATTGCTATCTGATATGCCATTAAGCAACATTTTTTATCATTTTTTTTAATGAGATTTTTAAGAAGTTGAGCTACTGATTTTGGGTCATTTAAAGATATGAAACATTGGCTTAAACTTAAGAAGTCACTTTGTTTTCGATAAAGGTTGACGAGACTTAGTAACACTGTAGTACGAAAACTACGGTTTTCAAATGTGCACATGGTCACTTGCTTAGCGTATAACAACATTTCATTAATGTTGTCTACTGATTTGATACATTTGTTGAACATATCCATACGCTTTGTTCTCAGTGCCAATTTCAATCCAAGTTTGTAATTTTTGTCATCTAAACACTTCCGAAAAATACAGCTGACAACGTCTTCCAAACGCACATCCATGGCCATTAGTGGGGCCGAGCACTCAGTACCTCTCACACAGACTTTTGCGTAATGGTCCAGACACTTGGCTATTATTTTCTGAGTGTATTCATCACAAGCTTCCATGTTGATCATATCGCTGGCAGCTAATGCGTATTGCATGGAATTCGGCAACGAGTCTACGTGCAAGTATACTTTACTCGTAAACAAGGCAGCCAGACTCCGTTTCGCCAATGTCTTGTCCTTATAGATAAACAGGTCGGGTTGGATTTGAATGGCACACGAGAAGTCGTGCCAAAATTCATTCAGGACACTGTCCAACGTGTGATTTCCGAAAAATATCAACTTGGACGTCAACTCCTCTAACAAAACAACTACGTCCTCCGTCGACATTACACTCATGTCGCCGGTCGGTAGTGACAGAGTTCGATCTACGGAAACAACTTAAGTGTCGCGAGTACACACTGAAATCAATTTCGTGCGAACGTGAAAAAATCATATTTCCGGTAGACGAGTGATTGCCGCGAACGACTCGCTGCGATGTATTTACTATTTTTATACTATAGATTGATAATGTTGATTACAATCAAAATGTCGACTAACTGAATACCTACCCAAACACCACTACCGCGGTCTCCGAAGATAAACTCCACAAAGTATCTAGTTATCATTCGGTTCCGTTCATCATATTTTTACTTGTTGATTGTGTAGGTGTTCTGCGGTCGGTCAGAAAGAACAGTGTAGTTTTGCAATTATTAATATTATAATATTAATTCGATGATCGCCGATCGCAGTACACCGCGTCAAAATCATTTACGACCAGTGGTTAATCATATTCTCTGTGAACTTGGTTCGGTCTCGAGGTTCCGATAGTTTAGACATTTGCGAGTTACATAATAGGCTGTGACTAGTGAAGTCCACTAAGGCACCAAGTGTCCAAGTGCGCACTGGCCACCTATTTGCCAATATTTTTGATATTTTTAATTTGAAACGAAACCGTTTTTTAACAGTGATGTGTTATCATTATTATGTTATCAGCGAACAACTACATCTTTGGTATATGGGTTGCTAATAAGTCGTTACGACCAATACGACCACAGAATTTTGTGCTAAAAATTATGACTACCTACCTCGAGATTCGTATGCTACGATTTAATAATACTACGTAAATGACTTCGAACCTCAGCCGGCTATAATTGTAGTGTCTTTAGCAGTGCTTCGAAGTTCGAACTACGATGCCACGATGGTACGATGTAGAAAAGTCAAAAGACCTTTACATCGTGATATCAGCCATGATGTGCTTATGAGATAAGCTCACAATAACTGATAACACTAAATACTTATTGAAAATAATTAAAAAAATTTTTTTTAGGTTTTTTGTAAGCTATTGTCCACTTTACCAGTTAATGGGTTGATTAAATTAAAACCTTTTATTTTTTTTATGTTTTAGTTTAGATTTATACAAATATCATAAATTTGTATGTAATTTAATTATTGCGAATGTGGTTCGGCGAATAGGTAGAACTAAAATCAGTCAATATGTTTGGATGTGAGTACCCATGTATATGTACTGTAATTTTTTATGAATATAAACTTACAATCAAGTATTTAACTTAAATAGTTTTAACATAATATAATTTTCTGAATGTGTAAACTGTTGAGTACAGCGATTTATTTTTAGTAGCTCATACGTGTAACATAATTGAAAAAACGGATTTACAATCTTTGATGTACTTATATCGTAATATTGTCATGGTCTTATAGGCTCAATTAAGTTGATACTCAGCTAGTATTTACCAATAACATTCTTAACTAGTCAATAGCAACAATAATAAAAAGATTTTAATAAATCTGAAAAATGAAATTGATTATACCTAACCTAGGTATTGAAAATGCTAAATATTGTACTTTTAAACTAAAGATTACTTAATATTTTTAAAATAATGATGTATTATCTTATTTATCTTACCTACACAATACACATATTAACCAATAGTAATTGCTATTTAGGATTTGTTGCATTTCCATGGTATTTTGTCTTGGTTGTTTAATCATAGAATAGATTAAATAGTTGAAAGATTATCTTAAAGTCTGTTTAATTTTTCAATGCTGAAATTATTAATAAATGTTGACTTAATTTTGTGCAATCGTTAAAAAAATAATACCAACAAGAAACAAATTTTTTTCATATTACATCAAAGCCAAACTTGTAACATATTGTATGTTTAGGTATTTTTTGAGAAAATTTGATTTTGATATTATTTAATAAATTTATTGACAATTTTTGCATGTTTCCTTTTAATATATGTTTATCAAAACAACACACAGTTCTTAATTTCATATCATTTGAACATTTTAAAGCCACCAAGCATTTAATGTAGCAGTTCAATTGAGTTGATTACTAATAACAATAACCATTAGTTCAGATACCTACTCAGAAAATTAGTATTTAGTAGTTACCTACATATTTTAAATTTTTTAAGTACATAAATACTTGCACATTATGTTGTGCTTTTTTATTGATATAATTTGTCCTCTCAACAACTAATAAATATTTCAATTGTATTTAATCATACATTTTTTGGTAATTTGTTGCAAAGTATTTCTACTCCAAACCTTTTAATTTAATAAGTCCTGAACCCTATTTATCAATATACAAAAAGGTACCTATAATATTATTTATGATGTACATTATTAATTACTGTTTTTTTTTTAATAATGCATCTTTGTTTTTGAATTGACTGTGTTTGTCTAAAGCAGTCTCGATTGTTTTAGATAAACTTTTTTATTATACTGTAGTTGGTAGTTATACATCTTTGTGATTTATTATTGAGTTTCTTTATATTAGGTACATAGATAGTTGCTGAAAAAAAAATTGAAAACTTATCAAAGTAAAAGGGGCTATTATATTATAAAGTACATAAAAGTTCATTTAGGTACCTACTTTTCTAAGGTGTTTGGTAATGCTTTTTTCTTAAGAATACATAAGACATAACTAATAATTAAATAACATTATTGAACATTTTACAAACATATTCTCAATAAATAATTTATTTTATAACAATATCATCCACACATGAATAAAGAATATTTTTGTATATTTTCATGATCGATTACAAATTGAAATTAAATAATAATAAATTCATTAAAAAAATGTTTAAAATAAATCATACTTAAATATTTATTATTATATTCACGAATACGTGCATAGATTACAATAATTTTTTGAATACCTAGATTTTTATCAAATAATTGAAAAAAAAGCATATTATGACTTATCATATAAATTGTTATTGTTTAATTTCAACTACTTAATGTATAATTACAGTATACATGTCATAAGTATTAAAATACTACTCAAGTAATACACTAATACGAGTTACTTACACACTACTCTCCATATTAATCTTATTGAAAATATTATACAGTGAAACCTCTATATAGTGGACAGCCACGGGGAATTAAAAATTGTCCATTATAGAGAGTTGTCCACTATTGAGAAAACCTCTACTTAGTGGACATTTGCAAAAAATTACTAAATGTCCACTATAGGGAGACACTATAGGAAATTGCAGGTTATATGTACACTGTATATGAACATATACATTGGAATATTAATTTATTATTTATTATGTATGTATATTATAATATAAATATGTATGTTTATGTATGTATATTTAATGTAAGTATGTATGTATTAAAAAATTATGTAGTATGTATAACAATGCTTATAAAAATGTTTAATGATTATGTAAAATTAAAAAAATCTGTAATTTTTTTTTGTGTAAATTTTTTTGCTCTTCAAAATGAATTTGTAAATTGGCTACCATTGATAATGCGATTTCATCTTCTTTATTTTTAAAATATGTTTTTAAATTATTTATTGTTTTCCAAACTTCTTCAAACGTTGGATTGTATATCGAATCGTCTTCATCTTCTTCTTCTTGTTTTTCGAATAGGAAAACCATTAAGATAAGATAAAATATGAACGAATATATAACAGATAAATATAGTGTTTTTATTAAACGTTTTCGAAATGTACACGTATTGTGTCCATTTATGAGAGGTAATTTTTAATTTGGTACCAGTTTATTGTGTCCACGTCCACTATTAGGAGTGTCCACTACTAAGAGGTTATAACTCCTATTATGCGCATACATTTTTGCCGGGGAATTTAGAAGTGTCCACTATTGAGAGGTGTCCATTAATAGAGGTTTCACTGTATTTTATTTATACATTTTAGTAAGATAAGTTGTGATTTAAGAAATCGTTAAAATTATTATAAGTTACTTGTGCGTTTTCATTAAATACAGGTAATTAACCAATAAATGTTAAGTACATTGGTTTTTTGTATAATATTTATTGTTTCGCTCCTTCCTTATTATATATTTTGATTTTCATTTGAAAAATGAATGGAATGTTATTTTTATTTTGTTGAAAAAACCTTTGACAGTGATTTCAAAATATTAAAATAAAATTATTTTTGTATCAATTAATTAATTATGCTTAATTTTTACAGATAAATTCCATTTTGTGCGCAGATTCTTCAGAAGATTCATGAAACCAATGACTGTTGAAGAAGCTGAGGCTAAGAAAGCATTACTCTCAAAAGCATACTTTTTTATAAGTTTGATGACGTTTGGTTCTGTCCTATACCAAGTGAAACAAGGTCGCCTTAATTGGATGGAAACCGAAGGATTAATTCCAAACGATGAAGCCAAACTCTCACCTGGTATGTTTATTAATATGATTATCATTGTCTGAGACCTGAGTTATAAAAGAAAAAATTTTTTTCAGCTTTTCAATATGCTAGGATGCTAGGAGTTGAAAAGGCTACTGTTATCAGAATTAAAGGTACAAATGTTTTGGGTACTAAAGAGTACGATAAGGAATCATTTGATCCAACTCAACACATACTCGAAGAAGAAAATTCTCCCAAAGACCCTGAAAGAAAATTTTTAAAACTATAATTTGAATTGTATATTAGTCTAGTCTACAAAATTATTGAAATTTGTATAAAAATGAATACACTTTATTTACATATGTTATACTTGACTTCTTTTAAAGTTTTTGTATCCATTTTGAGGCACGGCTACTGCAGGTTGTTCTTCCCACTTGGACGCAGTGTGTAACACGTAACCAGGATCATTTGGAGATTTAGGTTCTTCCGTGTTCGCCCCAAAGTAATATCGACTTTTAACCGATTTTTGTAACGAATCATTCACTCTCTCCACAGGTGATTTCAAGGGTAGATCAGTAGGTCTAGTTGGTCTCTTTTTTTCCGAAAAAACATAAGGTACTCTATCATTTTTCACTTCGTGCTCATTTTCCTCTTTTGGACTTTCCTGTTGATTGTGCACTGTGCTTGTGATACTGGGTGATTGTAGCTTAACACTGCTCTTAACGTTTACAAATCTGAAACCCAAAATTACATTTTTTTGATAAAATATGGTAAGTATCATATTATAATTTATGAAGCTAGTTTAATTTTAATTTTCCGTTTGATTGCATAAAATACCGAAAAAATTGAGCACATCGCCATAATAAGACGACGTTAATTAATAATAACAAGGCATTGAAAACAACAGACACAATTTTCAACCCAATCTCCGATATCAGATTCACTTCAAGGTAAGTAAGCACTAAGCAGTGTCGAAGCCAGCGGGACTACAGCTGCTCTCCCTTGAAATGTTAAGAAAATTTAAAAATTATTTTAATGGTCTATGAAAGTCGCTAAAAAGTCTTGGATTGTATTTAAAATATAAAAAGAAAATTCATCGCTATTTTTATGATTTTTTTTCTACATGTTTAACTTATGTAAAAACCTGAGTGTAAACCACCGATGTGTAAAAATTGATCAGCGCCCCTCCCAAGAAAAATCCTGGCTACGCCAATGTAAGTAAGCACGTGATTCAGTACCTGCGACGGTAATCCGGAGACTCCTCGGACGGCACGTTGATCTCGAGTTTTTTCATTTTGGGCAGGTCCATGTCAGTGTCGTACCACTCGGAGTGCCTATGTCCGTGACCCACGTCGAACCCGCGGTCGTCCAAGTACCTGCGACCGTACTGAAGTGCGGCCGCCGCGTCGACTTCGTCATCCGGTCGTCCGCGGTCCCTGCTCGTCGTCGTCTGAACGCTCTCGTTCTTGGTCTCCACCGTCCGACCATTGACGGCCGTCCGCAGCAAGCCGTTTTTCTGCTTGTTCTCGACCGTCATCTCTCGCTTCGGTACGCCGTTCGTCCCAATTACGTGCACTCCGTTCGTCCCGTTTGCGTGCACGCCGTTCGTCCCGTTTGCGTGCACTCCGTTCGTCCCGTTTGCGTGCACGCCGTTCGCCCCGTTTGCGTGCACGCCGTTCGTGCCATTATTGACATGCACCGCACCGTCGACGGCGGCCCTAGTGCGCGCAATGTCGCCGTACCGAGTGTTCTTCGGCAACAGGTGCGACTCTTTATCGTTCCGCCTGTTCGACATACACGTGTCCAGCACAAACACCATGCCCGTCACTATGGACAGGGTGCCCAGCACAAGCGCGTTGACGACCAGGTTCCCGGGCACGCTGTCCACGGCTGTGAACACCAGACAGCCGACGGCGATGAACAGCGCCGCGCCGATGACCAACAGAAACGATTCCTGCAGCGCGCACAAAATATCACAATTATTATTCTTACAATATTGCATCGAACATTTTTGTTTGTTCGTTGAAGAAGGAGTGAAGAGTCAGGTGGTTGACATTTTTGAAACGAACGAGTTATACAATTACATATTATATACCTACCCATGAAAACTACGAAAGAATTATGATTTTTGAATTTTAAATGTAATTTATTTTATCGTCATTATTAAATTGAATTTAATTAAACTTAAATTGATGTTTGCTGTATAGGTACCAACTAATGTAGAAGATTGTCATCGTTAATATGAGTGTAGGGCGGTTAACAAGCAAGGTATCAATAGGTATAAATTAAAATAATTTATAGTAGTCTTTATTAAATAGATACTTACACGAGTTATACCTATGAATTATGAGATTTATATACTAATAATGGGCATTACTTATTAGATAATGAAAATTATTGTATTTAAAACTTAAAAGTTATAAATAATTAAAAATATAGTTTTTCTTTGCACAACTCAAAAGATTTTCATACATTTTTAAGGTTAGGACGGTTAGGTTGATCTAACCTCTATTTTGAATTCACCATTAATACATGTACAAATATATTGTGATCGATATGGTCAGGTGGCGGACTTACAGTTTTCTTGCTATTCTTCAGCTCGCCCATCAAATACGCTATGTACAGCGCCACGCATATTATTATGTAGCCCCCGAAAGTCACATCCGCGAACAAAGACCCGGCTCCGTTCCTGGTGATGTTGTTCAGCAACGGCCACTCCCTGGACGACTTCTCGAAGAAATAAAACAGTCTGGTAGCTTCTGCGTCCGACCATCTTTTATAGAGCAGACAACTCAAACACAAAATCTGAAACGATAAAAAACAAAAATCATAATCATCATCATGTGATCAGTGAACAAAAATATAAACCTAATATTTATATTTATGACAACAAAATATTGAAAAAACTCTTCTTGTCGAAAGACACATACCTATGCAGGTAATCATGTATAATCAGTTCTATTGATTTTTTGTTTTTATCTTAAAGCTTTATTTACGTATAGACATATTGCACAAGCTGTGCATCATGTTTCACTCGTTTAACATAATCAGTATAGGTATTGCAGACATAAAATGTACAAATTGTACAAAATGTTTAGTTGTTAGTGTACTCAAACTTGTCCCATGAACTTGATAGTTTTGTATGTTATATATAGATGAATCATGAATGGGCTCAATATAGTACCTAACGATAACTAATAAGTCGTATAATTTTCAGTTGTACCACTTGTACCTACCATTGTATTTAATTACTATATAATATTTAAAGTATATAACATGTGCATAAGTTATAGGTATACAATAGATACCTATACGCAGACAATTACATGAAAATACCTATATATGTCTGTATGTATACTGTATAGTGTACACGCCATGAAATACAAATACAAGAAAATATTAACATTACAAAATGGTCAATAATTATACCTATGTCATAAGTCAAAAATGTTCATTTCGTCGTATTAATGTAGGTATTAAACAAGGGGACAGGTACTCACATTGGCCATTAAAGTTACTCATTCCCAACAGCGCGTTATTTCTTTCTATCTTAATGTTTTTATTACGAATGAACATGTTTTGATTTAATAGACATCACCTTGCTCACAATAATTACAATTACCTATTAGTTATTGGTGTATAACATTCCGTATAAAATACGGAATAGATTATTAAAAGGTGAGGTCTCGTTAAATAATTAGCTATAATGGGTACCCAATCGTTATGGTCGTGGAGATATACAGCTGTGAAAAATTCATAGTAGAAATATAATATAAACATCTCTTAAACGTACCTGCCTATAGTGCCAATATATTACCTACCGTAATTTATAAATGAAAATCTTATACTACTTACCCACAGTTGTGTATAAAATATTATTACGAGTTTAAATTACAAATATTTATATTATACATAGGTATATAAACTTAGGAACCTGATAGTGGTAGTATTGTGATAAACGCCCTACCCCCCGATTCTTGTTTTTTGAACAGGGAAAATAGTACATAAACTTAAGTTTATCGATAAAAGTCTTCTTTTGTAATTACTTATTATAAAAAATAAATTATTTACTGTGTAATGTAATGAGCAGTTTTCAGTTTTCAGTTGTCATCGAATGACTTTCAAGTGTAACTACATTTCAGCATCAGTATTTCAGATTTTCAAAGGTTGATGGATTGTACAATTTTTTTTTTTGTCGCATGAATAAGAATTATGTTTGCTGCCTTTGCGGTATCCTTCCCATTATATAATCCCGTTACAATTTGTTATGAGTGTTTTATGTCGATGCATTGTGAAACAAATGTAATAAACAATAAAATAGTAAACGAAATAGGTATAGCTTCACCTACTATCAAAACTGCAAAAATACTCTTCTCTATGAACGATTTCGACCAAATCATCTAATATTATTCTCGATATACCTCAACAGTCAACAAAATGACCTTTATAATTTTCCCGGAGCGTAAGCCACTTTCAATTTGCAAAAATAAAATCTGACTTCGGTCGGTAGAGTAAATTTTCGACCATTTCACTCAACTCAACTCTCAAATTCTCAAGTAACTTTTTATACATCAAATATTGTGTAAAAAATAATAGATTTACCTGCGGGTATAATACGCAAGTACACGTCGTTAACGCGGAAAAGATTCGTTTTCAACTCGTTAGTAAATCTATTGATAGATGAGTACCTACAACACCCGTCATTAATTCTTATGTAGGCCATTGTAATAATACATGGCGAAGCCGCGGTGTAGTCGGGCTTATTTTATCCTTCAGTTTTAATTGTTACTGAGTTTAATTTTCATTTTGAACTTATACATCCACTAGCTAGCGTAAATATATTATACATGAAATATACAAAAGAACAAAATAGATATTTACGTATTTTATTTAGGTACTGCTATACATGTATAGGTACATCTCTTATTTATTCACACGTGACACGACGTGAGAGTACCGCAATATTATATCAATTTTGTAGACGACATTGAGTAAAGCACGTGTTACTTGTAAGAATACAATATTATGTATAAGTAAATGTATAATGTATATGCTGTATAACATTTAAATTAAATCGTTTCCCAGGCGCCAAGACCTTGAGTACGAAGAGATTTTTTACTACAATAAAATAAAATTACTTCTATATAAACCTATGGGTTTGCCTACTACTGTACAAAATAATTAGTACTCTGACGACACAACGGAATATGAATTATGGTTTTGCTTCAATAATTACTCATAACTGAATAAACAACATAATATTATACTCGGTTTTTTTGTACCATTACTCATTAGTAGGTACCTATCACCATTAAATATAAAAGTGCGTAGCTACTAGCTGTAATACCATATATTTTCAAAATGTATATTTTAAAAGTAAAATTTTGAAAAAATAATGGTTATTCAATCCGTTCTCGTGAAACTAGAAAAATGTAAACAGGAAAAAAACTAATAAACGTATATATGGTTCAATACTCGGCTGATGACAATATTTTTGTACTATTTTTAAAATTTTAAAATTATATATTAATTTATCGATTGCCATCATATATTATATTAATTTTACGTGGTTTTTCTTCTTGAAGAATAAATCAAAAATATTGTATGGTAATATTATTATTAAAACTTCAGGTATCTCTAGACACTAATGCAGTTTATGATAGAGACATATAGTAATACCAAATAGAGGATTATAATGAAAGGATTTTGATGTCAATAATATTAGACAAAACACTTTGCAATTATACTGTGTACAAATTATTATTTAACGTTTATTGAAACCAAATGACAAGTAAAGTTATATAAAGCCATAATATAGCAGGTAGCAATATACACGGAGAAAATTTGACAGGTAAACTAAGCCTTTCCGATTTGAAAGTCATGTTGCTAATCATGATGTATATGCAAGTTTTATAGGTACCTACCTATATAGGCTATATAAAACATAGTTTTGAGATTAAATAGTTACAGAACGTATAGTTTTTATAGTTTTCGTATAAGTATAAATAACATAAATAATAAATTATTAGATGAACAATTTCAGGGGGGGGGGTTAACACTCAAAACTCTCCTGGCTGCGCTACTGGGGGTAAAAATTAAATTGCAATATTTTTTGAATATTATATTTAGCATAATGCGTTTAGACAAGTGGTTTTAAAACATTGTAATGTGCTTGGGTGGCCTGTTTTTGCCGCAAAATATAAGGAATAATTTGTAAACAAATTCCAGAAAAAAAAAATAATAACTATCGTTATTAATTTAATTAAAGTACATTTCTGGTGTATTATTTCAATGACATAAATCGCGTATCATATAAATAGCTAGAAAAGTTACTGACGTTTATACGCAGTGATACATCATCAGATATACAACACACCGCTTCAATATTGCCCATTGAATTTTTAATTAAATTTTCAACTGGTTTTCCATTTCATTCGACGACCGCGAGGCATAATTGCATAAGCAATAATGGTATCTAGCTATACTTTATGACCAACAAAAACACTAGCTCTATATACTATATACTATACATAATACACCGGTCATGCACTCGTATAATGTGTAATGTGTGAGCCGAGCACTTAAACTTTAATATGCAATTCAAAAACGGTATATAATATGTGACTGCCGCCAAGCGATATGTATAGAAAACCAGAAGAGCAAATATTTGAAATTCACTATTCCCTATTTAATAATAATAACAATTTTTTTTGTATTCGAAACATTCTGGTGTAGCAATATATAATAATATGTAGATACGTTTTACGTATTCGATGAAAGTATATTATGATGCTTTATATGTATATTGTGCGCGAATATACTTAATAAGTATCTACGTAGCATAAAAATCATATTTCTTATTTACCACAGACAAAAAGAAATTCGATACATATGTGTTTATTAAATTGTGCGCAGCAAATAAGTAACTTGAGAAGTTGAGACGTAAAAAATATACATTAAGTATATTATATAGGGATGGGTATCAGTTTACGGTTTACGCAATTTGTGGCGCTTATATTAAAATGTATAACGTATATGGTATCTCAACCAATAATTTATAAAAATTAAATCGATAGATGATTAGTTGAACGATTTATTTAAATGATCCTACGCAGATTTCTATTTTATTTACCAATGTAATATGTAATATTGAATTGTCGACAACCATACATCTATTTTATTTACTATTAAAACAGGTTATATAAAATAAAATAAATATATAATTTGTGTTACTAACAACAATTTAATTTTGATATTCGCGTTATTTTATATATATAATGTTGGTTGATAAATTATTATTTTTCCTCTCCTAGTTTTTCACCCAGTAAACTGATACATACATCTACTTCATTCATGAAACGGATTTAAAGAAAAAATTTAATGTCAACGGGGGTAGGACGGGTAGGTTAAATTAAACAAAAATGATTAGCTAACTTAGAATATTTGATAGGTACAAGTAAAAGTATACCAAATGTGACATGCCCATACATATCTAATAATAAATCCAATATAGTTCCAGATTGGAACTATATCGGTTAGGTTAGGTTGGAACTTCCAGCTGTACTGTTTAATACTTAAATGTTTAAAAGTGTACCTAACTATTGTACCTGCAGTAGACGTATAGTGGAAATACTATACCTACATAGTAGAAACCACTTTCAAGAATAATTTACTAATATCCATGCATAATTTAATTAATTATTTTACTTAAATTCAATGATACCAGCTAGTTAATATCTATATGATATTTTTTTCTCATACTCCGTTCAAAATTTATTCAAATTTGATAACAAAAAAAAACATTACATCAGTTTGATAGTGAATTAAGATAAGAAAAATGGAATTATTTATTATATAATTTGTGCTTCGCAAGTAGTCGCAATGAATAAAAACAAAATTAATAGCGTTTATAATAAGTTAGCCTTATTAGCTAATACGTCGTACATAAAAAATATTCTTCTTAGCAATTTACACGTTTTGTCAAATGTATACCTCGAAAAGACTTTTCGTACGCAATACGAAGAAAAAATTATAACCTTGAACATTTTCCCACAGCCCGTATTCTCATGAAGGTTGCTCGCCAATATATTGTATAATTAAATAATTACTTTACATATGATACATGTATACGTACATATAATACCTATATTATAAGGACTTTGTCACTATTGTTTTTAATTTTTATACTTTTATTGTTCATTTTACTTACAATTTGAGAAAACTTGAAACTGGCCCAGCAATCGCAAACGGACATATTCTAACCTTGAAAATACCACCAAATTCATTTCATCACAACCTGTAATTTTATAAACGCAACATATAAATAGAGAAAAAAAAATATCGTAATTGATTCTATTTTGTTATTAAACACATTCGCAGTAGATACTGTAAAATAAAATCTATTTTGTCGTTGACTGTTATATGTACGTTTGAAATGCACTGTAACGAAACTATTCAAAATAAATTTTAATGCCACTCAATTAGGTGGTACCTACTGGCTTTTACCTTTATATAGTACACCTACCTACATAATACAAACTGCATACTTCATACACCTAACTCCATTATATTATATTGTTCAATTAAAATAAATTTAACTTCCTATAACCTTAGTGAACTATTATTGTTTCTAGTTTTCTACATAATAATACTGCTGTTTCAAATTGTTTAGTTTTGATGAAATTTAGTAAAACTTTAAACTGTACATTTTTAGAAACTTATGTTCTGAGAATAAGTACGTAGGTAGGAAATAATTGTGCACATTAGGTACCTATAGCTTTTTCTGAACAAGATGTATTAAAATTTAAAAATAAAGTTTAGGTTTACTGTTTACTAGGTACTTATACAAGTTGAACTTAAAAATATTATCAATCCTCTAAACAAAAATGTCATTAAAAGTATATGAAATATCTATTTATAATTTATGTAATTCCTATATATATATTATATAACGTGACACATTTAATAAAATATTACATATTATATTATATTATATTCACTCGATGTATACAATATATAATAATATTATGTAACATAAATCAAAGTTGATCTACCTACCTGCGATATAATAATTGTGATTTACTGACTGTAATTCATGATATTAAATATTCTGCAAGCATTATGGAAGTTAAAGCATTATGGATTGTAACTTATAATTATAGTTAAATACCTATAGGCTATAGCCACCTAGGTGGCTAAGTATTATAATACTTTTTTTCTTTTTTTCATTTATTTATTTACCTATTAACAATTAAATGTTATTAAAATATAAGTATGTATATAATACTTTATATAAATACATAATATACATATTACTAGAAGTTTAATCTATAATATATAATTATATCTACATTATATACATATAAATACCATATTGGTACCTACCTACTATCATTTAAAACTTTAGAAAGTGTAAGTGCGATTGCACTTAACTTATTATCAATCTGAATAAAACATTTTTAAGCCTGAACTTAAAAACATATAGAAAATGTATTAATAATTTTAATGTCGAGTTTCCGTCAATTAAATATTCGTCTAAATATAGAAGTGTGCTATAAGCTAGTCTATAGTTTTCGTTATTCAATTCTGCATTCACGTAAAATGATTTGTTTTAGATTTATATTTCGGAACACTAGATGTTATAATATATATAGCTGGTAATATATGGGCCTTGTGCTAAAATAGTACCTACTCGAGTTATTCAAATGTTTCGACGTATTTTCGAATGCGTAACTTGGTAAGCGAAAGTTATATTCCGTGCGGTGATATAATTTAAGTAGATATACCCATCGTATACTTGCGCGTACAACACAATTTAATATGAATTTTATCCTGCTCATTAAACTGGAATAAATGATAATATTATGCACAAGAACTGAAACTGAAGTAAGTACCTACTACCTATCATTACTACCTATTGTTAACGTTTAGCATTTAACGAAACGTCGAAGTAATAATATTAGTAGGTAAACAAAAGAAAAGAAAATTATATATTTTCTTACTTTTTATTCTTTTATAGATAACATATAGTGTAACATAATATTATAATGTTATTATTTTGTAAAATACCTATATAGGCTTATTGATATTTGATAAACCCGGATTCCTCCCGGTTCGTCGTATCGATGCGTATTACGCATTAATAAAATGTTGATTAATTATATATATCAATATCATAATATCTACCAATATAAACTAAACAATATTTACTTATGGATATTATAATTTCATGTTAACATATTATATTACTTGGTATTTAATTCTATTGTGAAAATATTATACTCCAATAATTTATAAAACTAATATAATCTACATTGTTTTGTCATATTGATATATTAATTATTAGGTAATTTGAATTTTTTTTTTTTGTGCACTACCTAGCTCTCCATAGGCGGAAATCAATAGAAATTTCTGGGGGGGGTGGGGCTAAATTAACTAAAAAAAACTATATTAAAATAGAATCACATTTCACATGAAGCCTGACAAAATTTTGGAGGGATTATTACAACATTTGGGGGCTAAGCTCCCCAAGCCCCCCCCATTTCCGCCTATGTAGCTCTCCTACATTCGATTTTTCTAAATACGTCCCTGATAGTCTAATTATTCGGTACCTATTATGCTTTTATGATTCTTATTAAATTGTACATCCCAATTACAAATTACAAATACGAATAATAATAATTTAATAATACTATATTATAATTTTAATCAAAAAGTTAGCACATTATACTGGGTGGATTATTTTACTGTAAATCAGTCAATATTTCTTAGGAAATAAAAGGAATGTTTAAATTATATACATTTTAGACTTTAAAAACATACTATTTTATATTTTTCAATATACTAATCAGTATTCATTCTTGAAAATTTGAAATAATTAAAAATGTATATTTTCTAATAACTACACGGTGAAAGTATATATCTATCTATATTTGATTATTCCGAAGTCTATATTTTGTATTGTTTCCTTATGAAAATTAGCTGATAAGGATATCAAAAATATTTAAATGATAAAGAAAGTAACATTGTAACACATAGATACTTAAAATAATTCGGTAGTATTCTTATTTCTCAATGAATTTGTCACATGTTATACATATAATAATAATATACCTAATATCATATACCTATTATATGAGATAAATGAAACAGATCGTATAATGATTTAATCGTAAAAATCTTAAAATTAAATCTAAAACCCGGATTTTAGTGAACGTGCCCTAAATAAAGAAGAAAAAAAAAGTGAAAACTGTCAAAAATATACAAAATTTAAAAAAGACGTATGAATAATAATATTCTAATTCAAAAATACTGAAGTACCTACATGAAAGTGTATACGTTTAAAACGAACATCGTGTGGCTATAACTTTGGACAACAATAACGCTAAGTGCTTACTGCTTAGTGCTTCTAAATCCCAATCCTACTATAAATTGTAACATTATAATATCTCACACAACAGTTTCACAGGTGATAATAATGATAATATCATAATAAGTAGGTTCCTATTTATGAATATGTTCAATTGGGGCCCATTATCTTCTTGAAGAATAAATAAAAATATAATTAAATGATTAATAAATATAGGGCATGGGTACTTACGCTGCGCGGACACTGCAGTTGCAGGTGCAGAACATGTAGTGATGTGTATTAAGTTTTAAGTTCTTCACTATTGTAATATATATGTATATAATAATAACCCGCTATATAAGTCTTGACCGGACGATCGATAGTTGCTGCAGGAACACGATAATAATTGACAGTGATCGGGTTCAATATTATAATACTGTATGTCGTACTTGCAGTGCAGTTCGGAGTGCGAGTATAAATCAAAATATTATTATTATAGTTTGTTTGTTGTGCGGGTGTTTTTTCAGTGCACAGAGGGTGAAGCACTCGAATATCGGCCAAGTGACGATCGGAAAATCACACTGTATAATATCATGATATATCTACGAAATGATTGTGCATTAATAAAATATACTAAAAAAATACAATATTGGTCGATTTATGATATTACACACAGTGCTGTAGATCTGTCGAACGTACACGATGGATATAATATGGCACGCGACTGCGGTCTAGGTCCCGTCGTGCGTCGCGCCGCGAGGATGACACACGCGCACCGTGCGGTGTTGCGCCAGGCCCGTCTTTGCCCCACCCACCGCGAGCGATATAATTATTTATCCATCCAGCACGTGAAATTTTTGGACTTTTTTATATTATATATTAAATTTAGTAATATTTAAATGTATTTCTATAATATTATTATTTATTATTAATTATTATCATAACATTTCAATCGTTATTCTAATGTAATATATGTTACATATTATACATTCAGTAGCGTACGCAAGATTTTTCAAATGGGGGCCTTTAAAATTAACAATTTACAACTTAATTGCTCAGCAACAGATAACTCACAAGATTAGGTTTGAAAAATAAATTAGTTACCTTCTTAGGTCTTATACTAATATGAAAATTAAAATGTAATACACATCATATAAACATATTAAAAAAAAAAAAACATTTTCTCATAAAATATTAATTGTTAATAAAAATAATTTTATTTTTATTTAG